>NC_081357.1:95717429-95892429 GCF_030684315.1 Stegostoma tigrinum
AGGTGTATAGGGACTGGACATCCATGGTGAAAATGATGTGTTAGGGGCCAGGGAATTGGAAGTTCTGGAGGAGGTGGAGGGCGTGGGTGGTGTCACAGACGTAGGTGGGGAGTTCCTGGACCAAGGGGGAGAAAATGGTGTCCAGATAGGTGGAGATGAGATCGGTGGGGCAGGAGCAGGCAGAGACAATAGGTCAACCAGGGCAGGAGGGTTTGTGGATTTTCGGAAGGAGATAGAAGCGGGCAGTGCAGGGTTGGGGAACAATAAGGTTGGAGGCTGCGGGTGGGAGGTCCCCTGAGGTGATGAGGTCATGGATGGTATTGGAGATGATGGTTTGGTGCTCAGGGGGTGGAGTCATGATCAAGGGGGCGGTAGGAGGAGGTATCGGAGAGTTGGCGTCTGGCCTTGGTGATGTAGAGGTCAGTGCGCCATACTACCACTGCGCCACCCTTGCCTGTGGGTTTGATGGTGAGGTTGGGGTTGGAGTGGAGGCAGCGGAGGGCTTCCCATTCTGCGGGGGAGAGGTTGGAGTGGGTGAGAGGGGTGGAGAAGTTGAGCAGTTAATGTCTCGATGGCAGTTGGAGATGAAGAGGGTGAGGGAGGGTAGGAGGCCTGGGGGTGGTGTCCAGGAAGAGGACTTGTGTTGGAGGAGGGTGAAGGGGTCAGTGGAAGGAGGGTTAGGCTCCCCATTAAAGAAGTAAGCGTGGAGGCAGAGACGGCAGAAAAACTGCTCAATGTCCAAACGTGACTGGTATTCGTTGATGTGTGGGTGGAGGGGGACAAAGGTGAGCCCCTTACTTAAGACTGACTGTTCGTCCTCAGTCAGTGCGAGGTCTGGGGGGATGGTGAAGATTCGGCAGGGCTCAATGTGGCTGTCCCTCCCTCCACTGACCCCTTCACCCGCCTCCAACACAAGTCCTCCTCCTGGACACCAGCTCCAGGCCTCCTGCCCTAGATGACTTTCCATATTAAGCAGATGTTCACCTGCACATCTGCCAATGTGGTATACTGTATCCACTGTACACGGTGTGGCCTCCTCTACATTGGGGAAACCAAGCGGAGGCTTGGGGACCGCTTCGCAGAACACCTCCGCTCGGTTCGCAACAAACAACTGCACCTCCCAGTTTCGAACCATTTTAACTCCCCCTCCCATTCCTTAGACGACATGTCCATCATGGGCCTCCTGTAGTGCCACAATGATGCCACCCAAAGGTTGTAGGAACAGCAGCTCATATTCCGCGTGGGAACCCTGCAGCCCAAGGGTATCAATGTGGACTTCACAAGCTTCAAAATCTCCCCTTCCCCTACTGCATCCCAAAACCAGCCCAGTTCGTCCCCACCTCCCTAATCTGTTCTTCCTCTCACCCATCCCCTCCTCCCACCTCAAGCCACACCTCCATTTCCTACCTACCACCTCATCCCGCCTCCTTGACTTGTCCGTCCTCCCCAGACTGACCTACCCCCTCCCCACCTATACTCTCCTCTCCACCTATCTTCTCCTCTATCCATCTTCGGTCCGCCTCCCCCATCTCCCTACTTATTCCAGAACCCTCTCCCCATCCCCCTCTCTGATGAAGGCTCTAGGCCCATCAGCTTTTGTGCTCCTGAGATGCTGCTTGGCCTGCTGTGTTCATTCAGGTCCGCACTTTGTTACCCTGTGGTATTATCACAGTTTGAGGGGCCGAATGGACTTGATTATCACCCCCTTCAGAGGCACACACAACAGTTTTCATGAAGCATTCGGAAGTTAGCATGGTGTTTTAGTTGAAAGGTTATGGTTTCAGACCCCGTGCCAGTCATGCCCAATGTAGATGTAGTGCTGGAGTGCAGCAATACTGTACTTGGCTTGCTGTCAATAGGTACAGACCATTCAGTCAGGGAGCCTGCAGGTAGGTCTGCATGAGCCAGGTCGCACATGGAGACTGGGCAGAGCTGTTTTACTAAGACTGCTGGGTTTCAATGCAGTCAATCTTGGATAGTGCTTGGATATTTGGTGGTAGATGGGAATGCATCACTTGCCTGTCCCCTCAAGAACAGGAAGCATTCACAGTCTGAAACCTGATGGAGAATGCATGAGGTTATCAATGAGGTCATTGACACAGTAAAGGACAGCACGGTGGCTCAGTGGTTAGCATTGCTGCCTCACAGCCCCAGGGAGCCGGGTTCAATTCCAGCCTTGGGCAACCGGCTGTGTGGAGTTTGCATGTTCTCCCTGTTTCTACTGGATGCTCAAGTTTCCTCGCACAGTCCAAAGATGTGCAGGTTAGGTGGATTGGCTGTGCAATTATGGGAATAATGTAGGGGGGTGGGTCAGGGTGGGATGCTGTTTGGAGGGTTGGTATGATTTGATGGGCTGAACGGCCTCTCGTTGCACTGTAGGTATTTTATGGCTTGATGGTCAGACACAACAACAGTAAGGTCCCCTTCATCACCATTCAGAAAAATACAAACAGCAAGAAGTGACAAAAAATAAGATATCCTGTACTCTTTCTGTAACCGCGTACAACCCTCCCTCTCTCTGTAACCTCCTGCAGCCCCTACAACCCTCCCTCTCTCAGTAATTTTCTGCAGATCCTACAACCCTCCCTCTCTCTATAGCCTCCTCCAGCCCCTACAACCGTTCCTCTCTCTGTAACCTCATCCAGTCCCTACAACCGTCCTTCTCTCTGTAACCTCCTCCAGCCCCTACAACCCTCCCTCTCTCTGTAGCCTCCTCCAGCCCCTACAACCCCCCTCTCTCTCTAACCTCCTACTGCCCCTACAACCATCCCTCTCTCTGTAACCTCCTCCAGCCCCTACAACCCTCCCTCTCTCTGTAACCTCCTCCAGCCCCTACAACCCCCCTCTCTCTCTAACCTCCTACTGCCCCTACAACCATCCCTCTCTCTGTAACCTCCTCCAGCCCCTACAACCCTCCCTCTCTCTGTAACCTCCTCCAGCCCCTACAACCCCCCCCCTCTCTCTAACCTCCTACTGCCCCTACAACCCTCCCTCTCTGTGTAACCTCCTCCAGCCCCTACAACCCCCCCCTCTCTCTAACCTCCTACTGCCCCTACAACCCTCCCTCTCTCTGTAACCTCCTCCAGCCCCTACAACCCCCCCCTCTCTCTAACCTCCTACTGCCCCTACAACCCTCCCTCTCTCTCCAACCTCCTACTGCCCCTACAAATCTCAAAGATGTTTGTGTCCCTCCATTTCTGGACTGCTACATGTTCCCTATATTAATTGCTCCATCACTAGCAGTTGGTTGTCCACCTGTAACACCTTAAAGTTCTGCAATATTGTCCCCAAAACTCTCTGCTTCTGCTTACTTGCCTCCCCATTCAATGGAATGTTTGCTGCAACCATGTAAACACGCCCGTCCATCATTTCAGTGTCAATTACGGCCTGGTCATCTTCCTGTAGTTTGTTGTGTAGAGTTTTACCAAGGCGTAGTGCTGTGTGAATCCATTTCAGGCAGTAACAGGGATTTGGAGAGAAGCTGATTTGTCTCTTGATGCCTCCACTTGCTGAAAGGTTGGTCAATGGGAGAAAGGGCATCAGCAGCACCTAGACATGGGGCGAGTGCACAGACAAAGGGGTGAGGATGCGGTTTATGGGATGAATGGCTCACTCAGTGCTCCTACTTCCTGTTGTGAGAAAAATCAAATTGAGGAGGTTTTGACAGCTTTTTTGGTTAATGTTGACTGCACAAGCTCCAGGCAGGGCAAGCAAACGTTTGTTCCCTTAAACGTGGCCTTATGTTGTTGTCAGCACCTCGAAGATCTGTAGGAAACCCGGATTCCCAACTCACCAACGAAATCAAAGATCAATTGTCCCTCAGAGTTTTTCACTATCAGAGCTGATCCCTTTATCTGCATGAGGTATCTGCACTACCATTTGTATTATTCTATTGATGGAGCTTTCATACTGAACTACACTGAACTCTCACTCAACCTCTGCTACTGAGAGACTTCGCTTCATCTAAAAGACCATTACACCACGGAACATGAATGAGACCAGCCTCTGGTTCTGTACAAGGTATTGTCTCAACCTGGTCTCCATCAATGCAGCCTTCATTTGGCCCTGTCCATTACCCACTTGCTTGGCGCCATTCTTATTGCACTCGGGTCCAGGCCACCAGCAGCACTTAAGGCATATCAGCCTCAGCACCCTCTTCTAATGCAGATAGTCCACTCAATTCCCAAGGGATGAGGGGAGGCAAAGACAAGGAGGACGGGAATTGAAGAAAGGATGCTCTGGTAAATTTGGGAAAGGTGGGGGAGGCCAGTCAGGAATGTATTGGAATACCCAAGCTGAGAGATAACAAAGGCGTGGATGAAGGTATCAACATCAGATGGTGTGACACCACAGGTGGGAGTGGGCAGCCTTGGTGATCTGTGGCATCATCCCGGTGAAGTCGGTCGAGGCCAGGTATTGGACATGAATCCAACATTTGAGGCCTGTGCCACATGGAATGTCAGTGGGCCAAAGTTTAAACTTTGCCACCTCCAGTTTTATGAGGGAACAAACGAAGGGTTAATTTCAGGGATCAATTTCCTACATCTAAAGTCATCCACTGACAAAACACTAAGTCTAGCTATTTTCAGGCATCCCTGACAGCTGCCTAAAACCTGACTGGGGTCGTTTAGATTGGACAATGAGGAACCTGACAACATTTCAGTTTCTCTTTTTTTGGAAAACTAGTCTTGAAGGAATGCAACTGGAATTCCCCTCAGGAACATTCCACTGCCAGATAGTACTTCTATCAATTGAATATTTTGTTATCTATTACTGTGCCAGCTGGGAGAAGCTTTCACTCCTTTGACCAGGGTTCTTTTTTTATAAAAGGACGATCTGAGGTTGAGCCAATAGAAGTCTTATCTGAATAAGCAGTGGAAGACATTAATAAGCCTACAGAATGGGCATGTAATTGGTAAATTAATTGCAATATAGATATGTTTAAGGCAGTGCATTTTGTTCAGGAGAATAAGTTGGGTCATGTACCATGTGGATAACATAACTGGGAATGTCTGGGGAATGGATACACAAACCACGATAAATAGTGAGAGAGATAATGGGAACTGCAGATGCTGGAGAATCCAAGATAACAAAGTGTGAAGCTGGATGAACACAGCAGGCCAAGCAGCATATCAGGAGCACAAAAGCTGACATTTCGGGCCTAGACCCTTCATCAGAGAGCATGAAGGGTCTCTGATGAAGGGTCTGGGCCCGAAACGTCAGCTTTTGTGCTCCTGAGATGCTGCTTGGCCTGCTGTGTTCATCCAGCTCCACACTTACGATAAATAGTGACGCAGGTTAATAAGGTCACAAAGATGTAAACAAAGCCCTTAGTTAGACTACACTTGCAAGTGCTGTAAGCAGTTCAGACCTACATATTAGACAAAGGATTCAGAGGCACAGGAGAAGATGCTGAAGGATTTACAACAGTGCTGCTGGAACTGAGCACAGCAATCAAGATGGAGGCTGCATTCTTCTAAAGAGAAGTCTAAGGATTGAGGAGGAGGTGAAGAGGCTGGGAATGTGGACAATTATGATCACCATAAGCCAATTGAGTTGATTGGTCTCTGGACAACTCTTTAAACAACAACAATGTTGATTTGAAACAAAAACAGACATTGCTGGAAAAGCGCAGTAAGTCTGGCAGCATCTGTGAAGAAACATCAGAGTTAACGTTTTGGGTCCAGTGACCCTTGAAACGTTAACTCTGATTTTCTCTTCACTGGTGCTGCCAGACCTGCTGAGCTTTTACAGCAAAATTTGTTTTTGTTTCTGAATTACAGTATCTGCAGTTCTTTCGGTTTTTATTTAACAATTTTATTTTGTATGGTGCCTTAAGCGTATTAAAATTTCCCAAGCTGCTTCACAGGAGAGATGAGAAAACAAACTCAACATGCGGAGGTATTTGGTTTGTAACTCGAAAGCAAATACAACAGAGGGGTTTGAAACAACTACATGACAAGTGGCTCTACTTGACAATTTCAGAAGGCAATCACAATAAACCATGTTGGTGTGGGGACAGGAGTCACATATAGGCCCAAGCTGCAGCAATGGATAGAAGATTTCATTGAGATTCATCACCAGAGGAGAATGAGGGAAAGCCTTGCGGAATCTGCAATAAGGTTCAGGCAGAATTGCACTGTGGTTACCGAGCTAGGTCGACTAAACATCACAGAAATGGGCCATTTGCCCCAAATTCTCTGGTCCAGTATCCATGCTACATCGATATTCCTGTGGAGTTGTACAGAATCTGGAGCCCATACTCCAGGCTGGCATTCCCAGTGCATTCGAAAGGTTAGGGCACTGTCAGAAGTGACACTTTTCAGAGGTGACGGGAAACCAAGGCACGCTCTGTCCTCCCAGGTGAAATGTAAAATAGCCCAATGGGAAGAGCAGGGATCACCTCCCCAATATTCTGGATTAAAGTCTATTCCTCAAATAATATCAAAAAAAAACATAGTTTGATCATTATCACTACTCTGGCACTGGGACCTTGCTGTGTGCAAATTGGCTGCAATGTGGCCTGCATTATGACAGGAACGGCACTAAATGTTTCATTCACACACAAACTTCTGGGGCTGTGTCATGTTGAGGCAGTTGGGGTTCCACTGGTAGAGAGGGGGACTGTAGGGTGGGGGTGTTCGAGGCTTGCAAGAGCCCCACATCATCTATTATCAGAAGATTCCCCACGCCCTGGACTGATCAGGCCACTGGTGGAATTCAGGACCCCAGGGCGGAATACCCTGCTACCGAGAGATGGCAGGCCATCAGAGCCAATGGGGGAAATGCTGGCTTCTTCCTCGATGAAGGGCACAGGTATGCCAGGGCTGTGGGCTGACACGGGTCACAGGGCCAGCACGTCGGGCTGGTTAAGCGGGTGGGGGGACCATGGGGATAGGGCTGTAGGGAGGTCTGCAAGGAATTGCTTCTCATTGGTCTCCCACTGCCCAGTGTTGAGGCCCTCAGTTAGGAGCTTGGCTTCCAAACAAGGGTTCCCCACCCACCCCCCAGCCTTATCTGGGAGCTGACAGCTGGTTAGTGCTGTTGACATGTACACTGCATGTTGACAGAGATGCCCACAGCAGGATTAAGTCCAGCAACAACAGGATGAGACTTAACGTGGTCATTTACCTGCTACTCTAGGGCCTCAGCATGTGACAGAGCAGGAAGCCCATGCGCAGCTCTTCCTGTCCTGCCCAAACTCTGGTGTAGATGATAGGATGCCAGCAGGGTCTAACTAAGTGTACATCCCACCTTGAAGCTCATCACAAGAAGGAGGCAGAAAATATCGCCCATGGAGTGGTCACAGCACAACATGAGGCCACTCACCCCTTTTAATCCCTGCCAGTGCTCTGCAGGGGCAACTCAACGATTTCTATTCCCCAGCCCTTTCCCATAACCCTGCAAATGTCTAACCTTTAGCTGCTTCTCCAATTCCCTCCTCAATTTAAGCTACTCTCACCACATTCTGAGGCAGTGCATTCCAGACTTTTTTGTAAAAATGAAATTTGTCATGTCTCCTTTGGTTCTTTTGCCGATCACTTTAATTCAGTGGTTCTGGTTGTCCATTTCATCTCCCTGTCTACTCTGTCGGGGTTCCTCATCATTTCCAATGTCTCTATCAAATCTCCTCTTGACTTTCTCTTCACTAAGGAGAACTGCTCCAACTTCTCCAAACTATCTCAAAACTCATCCTTCAACTCATTCTCAGAAATTATCCCTGATCACTTCCTAATGTCTTCACCTTTCTCCAGCTGAGGCCACATCAACACTTTGTAAAGGTTCATCATAGCATTCTTGTTTTTGTGTTTTTGGCCCTTTGGCACAGGTATTTGTAAGTCCACATACACTGCATCCATGACATTGCCCTTAGCAACTCTGTTTTTACCTCAACAAAAACATCCAATCAAATTAGTTTGACCCAGTTTGCTCCTGACAAATCCATGTTGGCTTCCCAGTGGAAAATGCCAGTAAAAAACAATAAAACTTGAAAATGAGTGTACTGGTCACACTGGAGATCTACTTTTGACAGGTTGATCCAGTCTGTGACATTCACAACTTTCACCGTTTTTTTTACCTGAGGGCTCTCCACAGCGAAATTCCCACCTTCAATGTAGACCAATGTATCATTTATAAACATTGCCCCACTATGAGATTAAACTGACTGGCCTGTAGTTGCTGGGCTTCTCCTTAAGCTTCTTATTTTGAATGAAATTGCAATATTGTATGAGTCTATAACTAGCTGTAAAAGAACCTGAGTGACATTATGTCAAACAAATCCACTCTTCTTTCATTCCTTGCTGGTGATATCAGATTGAGCTTTAGTTGCTATTTTAAAACTAGTTAAGTGCACAGTCCCAGCTTAACTCAAGTTATCTCTGTAAGTTTTACCTATAATGCTTTGCAATCTCTTCTTAACCCTCCTCCAGTTGTACTATTTCACATGTCGTCAATTATCATCTTCCTTTGGTTGTCAAGTCCGAAGCTCTGGAGCTCCTTCCTTCAGATTCCTCACCTCTCTAGCTCCTTCTTCCTTCAAGATGCTCCTTAAGACATACCTTGCCAATAAATTCTTAATTCTTGTCCTAAAATCTCATGATTATTCCCAACTTCAAGTTTGGTTCAAGTTAAATGCCCTGGGAAGTTTCACTGCAGTAAGGGTAGTATAGGTCTTCAAACAGTAGCAGAAATATAAAGGAAGGTATTACACAAGGAATTAGAGGTACATGCCATAAAGGTACACCTATAAGTTACATATAGATTGGACAAACCAAATTAGCAATGATATTGTGGAGGAGGATTTCCTGAAAGGAGTTTGTGATGTTTTTCAGACCAATATATTGAGGAACCAACTGAAACACAGGTTATTCTAGAGTGGGCACCGTGCAATGAGAAAGGATCGATTAACAATCTCATTGTGTGGGGTCCCTTGGGGAAGAATAACCATAAGATGATAGAATTCTCCATTAAGATAAAGTACTCCAAATCAATACTCGCATCGTGAATGCAAATAAAGGAAACTTTAAGGGTATGAGGTGCAAATTCACAACGATGGGCTGGGGAACTTTCCTAAAGGAGTTAACAGCAGATAGGGGCAACAAGGTGCAGAGCTGGATGAACACAATGGGCCAAGCAGCATCAGAGGAGCAGGAAGGCTGACATTTTGGGTCTGGATCATTTTTTAGAAATGGGGGAGCGGAAGGGAATTCTGTAATAAATAGAGAGAGGGGATGCGGATAGAAGATGGATAAAGGAGCAGATAGGTGGACAGGATAAGGACAGGTCAAGGAGGGGGGGATGGAGCCAGTAAAGGTGAGTGTAGGTGGGGAGGTAGGATGGGGGTTGGTCAGTCAAGGGATGATGGACAGGTCAAGGAGGTAGGGATGAGGCTGGTAAGTGAGAGGTGAGGGTTGGGGTTGTCAGTGAGGTGGGAGGAGGGGATAGGTGGGAGAAAAGACAGACAGGTCAAGGAGGCGGGGATGCGCTGGGCTGGTTTTGGGATTAGATCAGAGGGTGGGGAGATTGTGAAGCTCATGAAGTCCACATTGATACCATTGGGCTGCAGGCTTCCCAAGCGGAATATGAGGTGGTATTCCTCCAGCCTGCGGGTGGCATCATTGTGGCACTGCAGGAGGTCCAGGATGGACATATCATCCAAGGAGTGGAAAGGGGAGTTGAAATGGTTCGCAACTGGAAGGTGCAGTCGTTTGTCACAAACCAAGCGTAGGTGCTGCACAAAGCGGTCCCCAAGCCTCCACTTGGTTTCCCCAATGTAGAGGAAGCCACACTGGGTACAGTGGATACAATACACCACATTAGCAGATGTCCAGATGAACATCTGCTTGATGTGAAGAGTCTTCTTGGGGCCTGGGATGGGGGTGAGGGGGGGGTGTGGGGGCAGGTGTAGCACTTCCTGTGGTTGCAGGAAAAAGTGCCGGGGATTGTGGGGCTGGTGGAGAGTGTGGAGCGAACAAGGGCGTCCTGGAGAAAGTGGTCCCTCCAGAAAGCGGATAAGGGTGGGGAGGGAAAAATGTCTTTGGTAGTGGGTTCGGACTGCAGGTGACGGAAGTGTTGGAAGATGATGCATCGAATCCAGAGGTTGGTGGGGTGGTATGTGAGGAAAAGGGGATTCTGTTTTTGTTGTTATTGTTGGGAGGGGGTATGAGGGATGAGTTGCGGGAAATGCAAGAGACACAGTTGAGGGCATTTTCAACCACTGTGGCGGGGAAGTTGCAGTCCTTGTAAAACGAGAACACCTGGGATGTCCGGGAGTGGAATGCCTCATTTTGAGAGCAGATGCAGTAGAGGCGAAGGAATTGGGAATAGGGGATGGCATTCTTGCAGGGAGGTGGGTGGGAGGAAACGCATTTGTTAACATACAAAGAATGTGTGCATGAATTACAACAATTATTCATTCCTGTCTAAAGCAAAAATAAAAGAGGAAATGTGACTCAACCATAGCTTTAAAAATATATCGGGAATAGTATTATATAAAATTGCCAGAAAAAACAGCAAGCCTGAGGACCAGGAGCATTTTACAATTCAGTCAAGAGGACAAAGTGTTTGACCAAGGTGGGAAACAGAGTACAAGGAATAAAATTGCAGGGAACATAGAAATTGACAGTAAAAAGCTTCTATAAATTTGTGACAAGAGAAAGATTAGTAAAGACAAATGCAAATTCCTTACAGTCAGAGATTATGATGGGCAACAAAGAAATGGCAAAAGGACTAAACACATAGTTTGGTTAACCTGAAAAAAATACATTAGGGAATCAATGGTCTAGAGATAGCAAGGAAATCAGTATTAGCAAGAAAATTGCACTGGGGAAATGAATGCAAGTTAAAGGCTGACAAATCACTGGGCCCTGATAATATCCATCCCAAAGCACCAAGGGAAGTGGCTCTGAACATATTGGATGTCTTTTACTCATTTTCTAAAATGCTATAGAATCTGGAGCAGTTCACAGAGGGGAAGATGGCAAATGTAACCCCACTATGAAAAAGGGAGAGAGAGAAAAAAAGATGATTATGGACTAGATGGCCCAATATCAGGAGTGGGAGAAATGCTAGAGTCTATTATAAAAGATGTGACAACAGAACATTTGGAACACGTTAACATGATTGGCCAAAATCAGCATGGGTTTATGAAAAGCAAAACATGTCTAACAAATCTACTGGAGGTTCTTTTAGGGTGTAATTAGTAGAATAGAGAAGGGAGAACCAGTGGATGTGGTACATTTGGATTTTCGGAGAAGTTTTGAGAAGTTCCCTCATAAGAGGTTAGTGGGTGAAGTTAAGGCACATGGGATGGGGGTTACGTATCAGCATGGGTTGAGAACTGGTTGTCAGACAGGAAAGTGAGTGGGAATTAGTGGTTCTTCAAGGTGGTTTAGACAGTGTGAAAGAGTGGACAACCACATATCAGATGCAGTACAACACTGCTAAACGCAAAGTTATGCAAGTCAGTGTGAAAATCAAAAGGGCAAAGTATTTTTAAGTGGTGATATATTGGGGAGTGTCAATGTACAAAGGGATCTGGGTGTCACTGTAAATCAGTCATTAAAAGTAGACAGGCAGATGCAGCAAGCAATTAGGAAGGCAATAGTATATTAGCCTTCATTACAAGAGAGTTTGAGCTCCTGAGTAGAATGCCTAACTGCAGTTATACAGGGCCTTGATGGAACTAGACATGAGGGAGTACAGCAGAGGCTCATTATACTGATACAGGGAATGGCTGAGCTCTCCTACGTGGACAGATTGATTCAATTGAGTGTGTGCCCTTGAGAGTTTAGAAGGATGAGAGGGAATCTGAATGAAAGGCATGAAATTCTAACAGGGCTAGACACGCTAGATGTAGGGGGGATGTTTCCCCTGGTTGGGAAGTCTAGAACCAGGGGAGCACAGTCTCAGGATAAGAATGGGATAGACCCATTTAAGAGTGTCACATAGTCAAAGAATTATACAGCTCTGAAACAAATCCTTCGGTCCAATTTGTCCATGCCCAGCTGATATCCTAAACTGATCTTGTCTCATTTGCCAGCATTTAGCCTATATCCCTCTAAACTCTTCCTATTCATGTACCCATTCAGATGCCTTTTAAATGTTGTAATTGTACCAGCCTCTACCACTTCTTCTGGCACCTCAATCCATACATGCACCACCCTCTGTGTGAAAATGTTGCCCTTCGGGTCCCTTTCATATCTTTCCCCTCTCACCTTAAACATATGCCCTTGAGTTTTGGACTCCCCCACCCTGGGGATAAAAAACCTTAGCTATTCACCTTATCCGTGCCCCTCATAATTTTATAAACTTCTATAAGGAATTGCCTGTACCAATGAGAAATGTGAGATGAGGAAATATTTCTTCACTGTAAGGATAGTGAACTTATGGTATTCTCTACCCCAGCAGGCTGTGGGGGCCAAGTCAGTGAATATATTTAAGAAAGAGACAGATACATTTCCTTTAGATTAAAGGTGACAAGGGGTGAAAGCAGGACTCTGGCATTGACATAGAGGATCAGCTCAATCAGCCTGAATGGCAGAGCAAGCTTAAAGGACCGAATGGCCTACATCTGCTCCTAGTTTCTGTTTCCCAATATGAATTTGATGCTGAGATTGGTCCTCTTTGCGTTATATTGTGTGTGTGTGAAGCCTGAACATACACATGAGCAGGTTCGGGAACAGCTTCTTTCTGGCCGTGATCAGATTGTTGAATGGACTTTAGCCTCAAAAAATGTAACTTGTATGCCTCTAAGTCTTTTTGATCTGTACATCCTTTGCTTGCTGCAATCTGCCTGTACTGCTCATAAACAAAGCTTTTCACTGTATTATGGTACGTGTGACAATAAGATCAATCAAATCAAATCAATGTGCGCACGGTCATGAGACCTTGAATTATTAGAATCTCGCCCACAATGGTTTTGGTAATGTTTACTGAGCTAGCATGTCTGAAACGAAGGTATCAGTTTAAACGTCTCTCTTGTTGTTGGGAGCAAGTGAAATATCTTTCACAATGAACATATTTGAATATTCATGAGTGTACACAAAGTACTTGTTTTACAGGAATATGAAGATAATCTAAGACAGATTGAGGACAAATGGAATGTTTGGGACATGAAAATGTGTTTAATAGACAGACAGACTGTTGTAAATTAGCTAGTTTGACAAAAACTACTAATGTGCTGCTCTCCAGCATGTATTTTTAACAGTTTCTGTGTTGTGCTTTTCTTGTTTAAATTGCTGTGAATGATTACACGTACTGCGAGAGAAGTCCAAAGTACAAACTGTAAAAAGCTCAAGAGCATTATAAAGTGCAACACTTGGTATGAAAATGCCTGCGAGTGAGTAACCGAATGAAAAAATGTTTTTGAGCAGCCTGTTGGTGATATTAAGAAATAGGTTTGCAGGCATTCAGTGATTTTCAGGATATCCTATCAATTTTTAGTCGATAATGTCCTTTATGAATTGTGGATACTGATAGAATGTGCAAATGTGACAGCTAAATTGTGCACAGCAAGCTCCCAAAAACTGCCATTTGGTAAATAAGCAAATAAACTGTGCTTTGCCTGGACCTCCGTTTCTCTAATCATTTGGCTTGATGTCACACTGTGAGTTTGGGTTCATGGCAAAGTGATCAAAAAGAAATCAAAGTCAAGGACAGTCTTCAAAAACTGTTTTTAGGCTTCAAAACAGCACCATTTACTAAACATTGATATTAAATGCTAGTATAAATGGTCATACCAGGCTCTGACTTATAGTTCCATTTGGGAAGGTTTTAGGGGAGGCTTGCCATGTTCTTCAGACTATAGCACACCTTCAAGGATTGACCTCTTTTATTGCAATGAGTACGTCATTCAGGGAAGGATGGACAGTTTACTTTCACTGAAGTGGGGATTTGGAACTACACCTGTGACAGGATAGTTTAGCATTGGATTGTTTAGGATGTCAAATTGATCTTGTCACACGTGGCATTTTTTTCAGATGAGAAATCTGTGTCCTCTGGTCAGATGGTTGATTGTCCTTTAAATACTCAACATGCTCTGTGGAATGTTCTGCAGTAAATGGAGCTTCAGCTGTACAAAGGGAGATGAGCAGACTACTAGACTCAGCATCCAGTGCTATTTGATCTGCTCATTCTAAAGTTAGATCCTCTTTTGATTGAAGAAGTTTAGTGATCTATCAAAGAGACTTTAACAATTCTGTCTCAGCTGAGCTCTTGTAAATTTCCAAAATTGTATGTGTCAGAAAGTACATGTAGATCATTAACAAAGCTATCAATCATTTCTCGTGAAAGGTTATATCTGGTACTGAAGCACGATCTCACCAGTGTCCTATCTGTCCTTGAGCTGAAATATTGATCATAAACTGTTATGAGGTTGTCAGATGTAATTAGTTTCTCATTGATGTATTGTCTATGTAACACATGATCTAATGTTCTTGTGTAGTAGAGAGCGACACTAACCTGTTCCACATTTGATCTATTGTCCAATCTCTCAATGCTTTTCATATCTGCCAATTCATTACATACCAAATGAATCTGAAATCTTTTTTTTTTCTAATGGAAAGATTAGTGCTGATAAATTTTGTTGCATTGTTTGATCATTAATAGGTATTTGAAGTCATTTATTTTCTTTATTTGGAAGAATATTAGTAGGGTGTATGTGGCTTTTTACTGCACTCATTTTGTTCGTATTTTCAGTTGATTGTAGTTGATTTAGTTTAAAGTTGTCGTTGAATTTTTACATTGTAAAAATTGTTGCTGCATTACAAAACATGAATGCTGTTAAAATTACTGTCATTGTAAATGCTGTTTTCAATGTAAAATTTGGTATGTCATTACCAAAATAGTGGCTTCATTGAGATAAATTAAGATATTCTTTTTCCAAGATGGCGGAAGGATTTCTCAAAGGATCTGTGGGTAGAAGCCTTTCAAAATAGTGTCACTCAATGTGATTCAATTCTATTTTTGACGATATCAAAGATGGCTACCATCATATCTCACAAGCTGAATTTGTTTTCTGCATCCAAAGTATTTTTGCACCAAATTTGACACCACATAATTAGATTCACACTCTTTTCCTTGATCTGATTTTTGTATTGCAATGAATTTAATCAATAAAACTTCTTAGTTACCAAATAATCGAATTGGCCAGTTAAACCATCAAAATAATAAAGATTTGACTAACTTCACTGTTACAGTTCTTGTACTTCAAATTGCAATAATGATTTGATTCTGAAGGATTACCTTAACCCGTTGTTGTTAACTTTATAGTCAAGTAAATAGTTCAGAAATTTATTAATGCCTATTAGATGTCTTAACTATCTTCTTCGGCCTAATGTTTCAGATGGAATTGAAACAATTTTGTCCCTTCCCTTAGGGGACCAAATTTGCTTTGGGTTTCTATTAGTTAGCCTCTTTTCATGAGTACTCCATTTGGATTTACCCTCTTAACTGCTTTTGTGGGCTTTTACTGCTCTCACTGCTTTTTAACAAAAAGACTTGTTTCCCCTATTACTGGCTGTAAAAGATATTTTTGAGACTTAGTGCCCCAGTCGTTTCTCAGAGATTTTTCTATTCAGAATTATTCATTCATAGAAGCTGTGGTTTTTCTGGCTGCAAGCTGGCTTTAAACCTGTGCCACTGATTTATTGAAAATAACTTTTTTTTAATCCTTCTCCTCTCTAGATGACCTATATTTGAATTTCTCTATTTGGGGTCTACCTCTGTCATAGTACTGCCATAGCTCCTGGCAAATTCACAAGTGACATCCTAAAATGACTTCTTTTTATTCATTCATGGGAATGAGGTCGTCACCAACTAGGACAGTGTTTAGCACCCATCCCCAATCACCCAGACAGCAATTAAGAGTCTTCCACATTGCTGTGGGTCACGTGTGAGTCAGACCAAGTAAGGATGGCAGCTTCCTTCCCAAAAAGACATTACTTTTCCGATAATTGTCAATGGAATCATGGTCATCATTGGATTCTTAATTCCAGACATTTTTAATTGAATTCAATTCCATCATCTGCCATGGTGGGACTCAAGCCTGGATCCCCAGAACCCAGACTGCGACAACGATAAGCCTTGCCTTCTCATCTTTCTTGACCTTTTGACATAGTTGACCCCCTCCAACACCTCTGCACTGTTGCCCAGCTGGGACGGGCTCTGCCCAAGTGTTCCATTTTTATCTGTCTAATCTTAGCTAGATAGTCACCTGCCATGGCTTTTCCTCTTGTCCCCACCCCATTACCTCCTGTGTCCCCTGTAGATATCTGCCATTCACTGAGATAATTGATTTCCTCCACAATTACATTGTCTGATTCCACACCTCTCAGTTCATTTGCCTGCTATAAACCTCACATTCATACCTTCATTTACCTCAGCACTTGACTATTGGACTTCTGGCTGGTTTCCCACATTCTGTCCTCTATAACTTGATGTCATCTATCATTCTGATGACCATGGCCTAAATCACACAAAATCCTGCTGCCCAATATTGCTTGTCCTCACTGAGTTAATTTGGGCTCCCAATTAACCAATAGCTGTTTATGAAAGTTTTCATCCATATTTTTCCCATGTGACACTGCTCCTTTCAATCTCTGGAGTCTCTTCCTGACACCCAAACCTCCTGGGCATCTGAACACCTCCAGTTCTGGCCTCCTTACCAAAGCCAATCTGGATTGCTGTATCATTGATGACTGTGCATTCAGATCCAGGGCCCCAACCTCAGTGAAAACCTCTCCAACTTACCTACTCTCTACCTCATTGTGCTCCTTCGAGACACTCCTTAAAACCAATGCTTTTGACCAAGATTTATTCACCTGCTATAATATCTCTTTGCTTTTTAAAAGTTTAATTAATTCATGGGATGTGGGTATCACTGGATAACCAACATTTATTATACTTCCTTGTTTCCTCGGAGAAGCTCACATTCAGCTGCCTTCTTGAATCACTGCAGTCCGTGTTTGTACAGAGTTCCAGCATTTTGACCCAGCAGCAGTAAGGGAACAGTAAGGCACTTGTATGGTGCGAATGTCACTTGCCATCTGTCAGACCAAACCTGAATGTTCTCCAGGTCTTGCTGCATTTCAACATGGACTGCTTCAGTATCTGAGGAATTGTGAATGGTGCTGAGCATTGTACAATCATCGGTGAATGTCCCCACCTCTGACCTTATGATGGACAGAAAGTCATTGATGAAGCAGTTGAAGATGGTTGGGCCGAGGACACGACTCTGAGGAACTCCTGCAGAGATGTCCTGGAGCTGAGATGATTGGCCTCCCATAACCACGACCATCCTCCTGCGTACCAGGTACGACTCCAAACACTGGAGTGTTTGCCCCCTGATACCCATTGATTCCAGTTTTGCCAGGACTCCTTGATGCCACACTCAGTCAAAAGCAGCCTTGATGTCAAAAGCTGTCACTCTCCCCTAACCTCTGGAATTCTGCTCTTTTGTCCATGTTTGAACCAAGGCTGTAATGCGAACAGGCGCTGAGTGGCCCTGGTGGAGCCCAAACTGGGCGTCGCTGAGCAGGTTATTCCTGAGTAGGTGCTGCTTGATAGCACTGTCGATGACACCTTCCATCACTTTACTGACGATTGAGAGCAGACTGATGGGATGTTAATTGGTTGGATTTGTCCTGCTTTTTGTTTACAAGACATACCTGGGTAATTTTCCACATTGTTGGGTAGATGACAGAGCTGTAGCTATATGGAACAGCTTGGCTAAGGGAGCAACAAGGTCAGCTGCAATATTGTCAGGGCTCGTAGTCTTTATACTATCCAATGCCACCAACCGTTTCTTGATATCACGTGGAGTGAATCGAATTGGCTGAAGACTGGTCTCTGTAATGCTGGGGAACACTGGAGGAGGCCGACATGGATCATTCATTCATCACTGCTGGCTGAAGATTGCTGCAAATGCTTCAGGCTTATCTTTTGCACTGATGAGCCGGGGTCTTCCATCATTGAGGATAGGGATATTTGTGGAGACTCCTCCTCCAGTGAGTCACTTAATTGTCCATCATCGTTCATGACTGGATGGTCACCGGGTTTAGATCTGATCTACTGGTTGTGGGATCGCTTAGCTTTGTCTTTCAGTTGCTGCTTACACTGTTTGACAGACCTGTTTGGTAGCTTCACCAGGTTGACATCTCGTTTTTGAGTATTTCTGGTGCTACTCCTGGCATGCCCTCCCACACTTTCCATTGAACCAGGGCTGATCCTATATATCTGCAGCAGGTGGATTGGTGAGGATGCGATCAAGTATGTTTTTTCTTCTTGTTGTATCCCTCACCATCTGCTGCAGACCCAGTCTAGCAGCTGTGTCCTCATGTAGTTCAGTGTCCAATTTTGCTCCTAGAGGTATTTGCCATGTTTATTATATTTCCATCCTTTTGGCTGTGGATAAGCATTAACCTAATCACCAGGAAGTATTTTGGTGCTCATTTTTTGAAAGGATCATAGGGAGCAAAGAATACAGATTGGACCATCGATAAAACTAATGTTACAATCACTCAATTTCCAAATGATGAGTCATCCATCCTTTGGATGCGACATTAAATTGAGAACTGTTTGCCCTCTCAAGGTGATGCCATGGCATTTTAGATGTGCAAAGGAATTCTGCTCAATGTCCTGATCAACATTTCACCCCAAACCCCAACATCAAGAAAAAACAATGATCTCATCATTATCACATTACTGTTCATCAGAGATGGTGTTTCAACCAAGTGTCAGTGAAATAACAACGTCAAATGAATTACACAAACTTTGCACACTCACTGGTGCTCCACAAGTCAGTGATATGCACTCTCCTTACACACTCTGCGGTAATATGCAGATCAGTAAGCATGTCCCTTATACAACCCTCCTCTTGTTGGCTCAGTATGTACCCAAGCCTGAGTCAGATGTTGACAAGTCCAAATCTGACGCCACATTGCAATATTTCAACAGGTATTCCCAGTGCTGAGCCTGGGGTGTGCTGCACTGCTGTGTGTGCTATCTTTTAATTCAGGTTCAAACTGGCAGTAAATTTAAATATATCCGCAAAGCCCTTTTTTTTCAAAGAACAGGAGCATTCTCCCATGTGTTTTGGACAATATTTATTGCTTAAACAATTTTGCCAAAACATATTGTCTGATCATCATTTCAGTGTTGCTCATGGGACCTCCATGTGTTATACCAATTTGCATAATACAATGGTGAGAAAACTTCAAGACATGAATTCATTGGCTGAAGAGCACCTGGGACTTCCTGAAGCTGGGAACTGTGCTATATAAATGCAGGCTATTGTAGTAAAACACAGATGTTCTTGAATGTGATGTAACCCTTAATCACCTTACACACCATCCTGGATGCTTATCTTCCTGATTATGTTGTCAATTTTGACACAGTAAGCAATCTGTGGTCACAATAATGAGCTGTTCGGTGGAGGAGTCAGTGAGAAGTTGAGTTACACTGTGAGAATTATAGGGTTCCTGTGGCTCCCAGGGAGCTTGGTGTAAAACCCATAAAAACCTTTGTGAACGAGCAAGAGGTGATTCAGATTACATCAGCCAGTGTATTGTTTATCTGAGAACCGTCCTGGATCCAGTTACTATAGTTACCAGCTATTGCTCATGTCCTGGTGAGTGTGTCATTCACATTTATTGGCATACCTGTCTCTGCTTCTATCACATTACAGAAACAAGGACAAATGTGGCTTGTAATGATGCAACAGAGGTCAGGCATTCTCTACACAGGCTATTGTTTCCTCAATTTCAGTTTGCCTGCTCACGCTGTGCTCAGATTGGCTACCTCCGAAATGACAACAGTGAGGGCACTTGTAAAGTACCATGTTATTCATAAAGAGCCTGCCCATGGAAAGTGGCTATATAAATCAAGCTCTTTCTTTCACTTTTCTTTAGTGAGATATTTCCAATTGGAGCATATGATTGCAGGATTTAATGGCACACATTAGTTTAAAGAGACAGGCACAGGAAAAGATGTACAAAGTCCAAACGATTCTGGCACTGAGATAGTAGGAACTGCAGATGCTGGAGAATCTGAGATAACAAGGTGTGGAGCTAGATGAACGCAGCAGGCCAAGCAGCATCAGAGGAGCAGGGAAGGTTGACATTTTGGGCCTAGACCCTTCTTCAGAATTCTGGCACTGACATTAGTAGTCAAACCACCAGGAGGTGCTTAATGGTCTCACCAGGGTAGGCAAGCTAAGAAGCACCTTTACTTCTTCCTGTTGCTTGCACGAAAACATTGATAGGGATCTAGACCTAGCCCAATTAACAGAGATTTTTAAAGCTTTTACAGATAAGGTGAACAGAGAAAATGTTTCCACTTGTTAGACGTACCTTAGTTACAAACGTGAAACCCCCTACAAGATGGAATGGTTCAGATAAATAGCACGAGGGGAAGTTAGATAAACATGTGACAATGAAAGCGAGGTTGATGGCAGCGGGGAGGTCGCGCGCTTCGCTGAATAGGTTAAGATGCTTGTGTGGAAAATTTACACAGTAGAGCTCACATGGTCTGTAAGGCAAATATGCGTGTTGTAAAATGTTGAGTAATTTTAAGTGATGCTGTGAGTGGTTGAATGGTTTAACATTAGCATACATGACACTATTCTCTGTACTTTACACTCTCATCTGGAAGTGCTCTTTCCACACAATTTATCTCACTGTCCCATGTCACATAATCTTATCCTATGGAGGGCTTGTTATTGCAGAGACAGATTACGAAGGGCTCTTGATTAATTGGGTCAGTGGGCCAAGGAGTGTCAGATGGAGTTTAATTTGAATAAATCTGAGGTATTGCATTTTGGTGAAATAAACAAGGGCAGGATTTATACAATTAAAAATAGGGCCTTGGTCATGTTGTAAAACAGAGAGATTGAGGGGTTCAGGTACATGATTCTTTGAAGTTTGCATCATATGTTTGCAGGGTGATTAAGAAGGCAATTTAGTAGGCTTGCCTTCAATGCTCAGACCTCTGAGTGTAGGAGTTGGGGCATCATGTTGAGGACATTAGTGAGGCCTCTTCTGGAGTACTGTGTCCAATTTTGTTTGCCCTGTTCTGGGAAGGATATTATTAAATAGAGGCGGTTAAGAAAGGATTTACCAGGTTGTTGCTGGGTTTGAGATACAAAAATAGGCTGAATAGACAGGGGCCTTTTTCACTGGCATGTAGGAGGTTGTACGGTGACCTTTTTGAAGTTCATAAAATCATGAGTGGCATGGACAAGGATCTTTCCCTAGAGAGGGGGTGTACAAAACGAGACGCCTTTTTTTAAAGTGGGAGGAGAAAAATTTAAAAAGGACATGAGGACCAACTTTTTTTACACAGAGAGTGGTTCATATGTGGAATGAACGCCCAGAGGAAGTGGTAGATTGGGGTACAGTTACCATTTTTAAAAGGCATTTGGATAAGTACAGGAATAGGAAATGTTTGGGGTTCAGGTGGAACTAGTTTAGTTCGGGATTATGTTCAGCATGGACTGGTTGAACCGAAGGGTCTGTTTCTGTGCTGTGTGACTCTATGATGAGCAAAATTCTCTTCTACAAATTGTATCACTCAGGTGCACAAACAGACAAGCCTAACATCGCAGCTTTCATCTGTACAACACTGCCCTGTACTGCACCAAAAATTAAAACGCAAACATTGAACAACTGTGTTCTATGCTTGGTGAAAACAAGATTCCTGAATGTCAACCTGGCTATTTTATGATGAATGGTTTTGCAGGTTGGCAAAGCTTGTGTTGCCGAGTTTTGAAGAATGAGAGGTGATTTTGTTTAAAACATAGAAGATTCTGACAGGGCTTGACCTCGGTTTCTTTCAGTTTCCCCTTGTGCAGGAATGTAGAATTAGTGAACGCAGTTTCAAAGTAAGGGATTTCCCAATTATGACAGATGAGGAGGAATTTCTTCTTTTGGATAGTCATTAATCTTTGGAATTCTCTTCCCCAGAGAGCAGTGGGTGCTGGTTCATTATATATATTCAAGGCTGAGCTGGATAAGCTTTTGGCTAACAAGGGAGTCAAGGGTAATGATGGGGCAGGGGATCAGGCAGGAAGGTGGAGTTAAGGCCACAATCAGAGCAGCCATGATCGAATTGGATGGTGGGGCAGGGTGAAGGGGCTGAATGGCCTGCCCCTGCTCCTGTTTTCTGTGGTTTTATGAAAATTTGAGGCTAAGGTGGAAGCTGCCAGGGTGTGTGTGAGCATATTTCTGGAGGTGTCACTATACACCATCCAGTCTCTGACCAGTTCAGCCCCACACCTCAGTCACTGGCTGCCCCTCAACCCCATCCAAGTCCATCTTCATGTCACCTTGACACCCGCCAACAACAATCTGAAAAACCATTGGACTCTTTGTAATCTGACTGGGCGATTGCTGTAGCCTAATTTTCCCCTGTATTTAAATATCTTAACAGCTGTCAGACAAAGATTTTCAGAGGCTATTTTTAAAAATATTTTCAAGGTTGATTTTTCTCTTTCGTTGTGTTTTCTTTTTTTCCCTGCAGCAGTGTCCTGGATATTAGATTCTGATTCTTGCTGATTCCAGGGTAATCCCAGAAGACTTGGAACCCATAGGGCATTGATTGAAAATCTGGGCACAACTAACTAACGAATTGTCAGTGGATAAATGTTGACAGTGGGACTAAAGAAAAGCACAGATGAGGCAAACTGAAATTGAGGAAACAATAGCCTGTGTAGAGAATGCCTGACCTCTGTTGCATCATTACGAGCCACATTTGTCCTTGTTTCTGTAATGTGATAGGAGTAGAGACAGGTATGCCAATAAATGTGAATGACACACTCACCAGGACATGAGCAATAGCTGGTAACTATAGTAACTGGATCCAGGACGGCTCTCAGATAAACAATACACTGGCTGATGTAATCTGAATCACCTCTTGCTCGTTCACAAAGGTTTTTATGGGTTTTACACCAAGCTCCCTGGGAGTCACAGGAACCCTATAATTCTCACACTGTAACTCAACTTCTCACTGACTCCTCCACCGAACAGCTCATTATTGTGACCAGAGATTATAAATCATTCATCCCAGTCCCTCTTCTCCAATAGGACCCTGGGGACTGGGATAAACTATTGTTTACTGTGTCAAAATTGACAACATAATCAGGAAGGTAATGCAGTGAGATTACCGACAGCTATATCCAAAAACATCCGTGTTTTACTAACAATAACTTGCATTGATATAGCACCTTCCACTGCACGATGCCCCAAAGTATTTTGTAATCACTTAAGCTTTTTTTTTGGAACTGTTCGAATGTGGGAAATGAGGCAGCCGCCATGCACACGGTAAGATTCCCTGCTTCATCAGTTATAATGATACTGGGTACAGAATAATAATTGGTCAGAATTGGGGGGAGAGCTCTGAAG
This sequence comes from Stegostoma tigrinum, assembly GCF_030684315.1. Taxonomy (NCBI): domain Eukaryota; kingdom Metazoa; phylum Chordata; class Chondrichthyes; order Orectolobiformes; family Stegostomatidae; genus Stegostoma; species Stegostoma tigrinum. The sequence goes on from NC_081357.1 coordinate 95,740,826, forward strand.
AAAGCCTCGCTGCTCTCCTCCAACATAAAGTTTCAGGATTGTCGCATTCACCTGAGAGTGCAGGAGTCCCATCCCAAAGCAGCTTCAGTGGTGTGTAGCACTTCTTTACCCGGGAGGCAGCTTTCTGTTCGTTAGGGTTTCTTTTTGGTGTGTGTATATCATCTGATTCCGCCCCTCCCCATGCAGTGTGCGCTGTGTTCAAGCAGTATGAATGAGAATTGCCTGTTGCCAAGGTGACTGCTCATGTGGGTCATGTTGCATTCCGTGTACCTGCTTGTGTGCTATTGGCTGGGCCGGTCAGGAGATAACCGACGTGGAAAAATAGCTCAGGTTACTTACAGTGCTGTTGAATAGTGCGTCTGCAATAAATGCCGAAGGACCTTTGTGATTAATTGTGAAACTAAATGTTTGCGAAAACCTTGCTGTTACCACACAGATTTTTCTATTTACCATAAACAGACGAGGAGCTCGATGACTTATCTGTTTGGAAGTTCAAAGTAAAATGCTCGCATGTTGCATTATTGGCTCAGATTTTGCTTTTGATTGAGAATATTTGTCAGGCCAAAAGCACACACCAGTATTATAGAATACATGGTACATAACATTCCACATTTCCACAGATTACTGCAGAGGCGAAAGTGGAAAATTTCCTCTCCAACTTATTCTGCTCCGACACAAGCCTTGCAATGTCACCACCTCACAGAAAGACTCTGCTTTGAAATACATGTAAAGTTGCTGTACTTATCCACCAAACCGACCAGAAAATGTTAGGGTTTGTCTCTTCAAATGTAGGTAAATTGTTCCTATTTTGATAGGTCATGGTTATAAAGGGACAATTTCTCCACACTGAAAATATGCTTTTAACAGTGTAGATTCTCACTCCCACAGATGTCAAATATTAAGAACATAGAACAGTACAACACAGTACAGGCCCTTTGGCCCATGATGTTGTGCTGACCTATTATCCTACCAAGTTCAATCTACTCTGCATATGCTACATTTTAGTATCCCCCAAGTTTCCTATCCAAGAGTCACTTAAAAGACCCTAATGTATCTGACTCCACTACCACTGCCAGCAGCGAATTCCACACGCCCACCATTCTCTGTGCGAAGAACCTACCTCTGACATCTCCCCACACCTTCATCCAATCACCTTAAAATTATGTCCCCTCGTAATAGTCTTTTCCACCCTGGGAAAAAGTCACTGACTTTTCTCTCATCATCTTGTAAACCTCTATCAAGTCACCTCTCATCCTTCTTCGCTCCAATGAATAAAGCCTTAGCTCCCTCAACCTTTCCTCATTAGACCTGCCCTCCAGTCCAGGCAGCATCCTGGTAAATCTCCTCTGCACCCTCACTAAAGCTTCCACATCCTTCCTATAATGAGGTGACAAGAACTGAACACAATATTCTAAGTGTGGTCTAGCCAGAGTTTTATAGAGCTGCAGCATAACCTCACAGCTCTTCAACTTAATTCACCTGCCAAGAAAGCCAACACACCATACTCCTTCGTTACAACCCTATCAAGTTGGGTCGCAACTTTGAGGGATCTATGGATGTGGACCCCTAGATCCCTCTGTTCCTCCACACTGCTGAGAATCCTGCCATTAGCCCCGTATTCTGCATTCAAATTTGACCTTCCAACATGAATCACTTCACACTTTTAATTATTGTTGAAGAAATTTATTTTCTTTGTTTTTTTCTGTCTCTTATCTCGTAAATACCATCCTCCTTTCACCTCCTTTCATTCACTAACAGCATATGGTTTCACTATGAATCAAATATTAAAATTCACATTTCCTGGTTTGAACTCTGTGTGCCTCAGTGAGGATTCTTCAGTTCGACTAGTCAATGAGACATTCCGCTGTTTGCTCTATTTTCACAGGTCACAGATGCCCTAGAGGACATTGCACAGGAAATGATCTCACTGAAGCATAAGCTGCACCAATAAACCCTGCAGAAAGTCTGGCATATGTCAGCATAATTGACTATTCTTTCAGCACTGACCATAAAGTCAAGATCATTCTTTATAGAACAAAAACCGGAACATGATTCATCACCGATGACTCAAAGTCCTGGAATTCTCTACACGTGCTGTAAAGTAAATATAATGTTTAGCCTAGAAATAAGCCATTCAGTCCAACAGGCCCATTCTGTTGTCTAAGTCTGATGTGAACTTCCTTCCAGCTTAATGTCATCTAACGCGATCAACAAATCAAGAACAGCCATAGAGTCATAGAGATGTATAAAGTGGAAACAGACCCTTTGGTCCAACCTGTCCATGCCAACTAGATATCCTGAATAAATCTAGTCCCATTTGTCAGCCTTTGACCCATATCTCTCTAACCCTTCCTATTTATATATTCATCTCAATGCCTCTTAAATGTTGTTACTGTACCAGCCTCCACCACTTGCTCTGGCAGCTCATTCCATACACGCACCACCCTGTGTGTGTGAAAACATTGCCCCTATTATAGCTTTCCCCTCTCAGCTTAAACCTATGCGCGCCCACCTCAGGGAAAAGACCTTCCCTATTTACCGTGTCCATGCCTCTCATGATTTTATAAACCTCTACAGGGTCATCCCTCAGCATCCGATGCTCCAGGGAAAATTGCTCCAGCCTGTCCAGCCTCTCCCAATAGCTCAAACCCTCCAACCCGGGCAGCATCTTTGTAAATCTTTTCTGAACCCTTTCAAGTTTCACAACATCCTTTCTATAGAACAGACACCAGAACTACATGCAGTACTCCAAAAGTGACCTAACCAATGTCCTGTACAGATACAACATGACCTCCCAACTTGTGCACTGACCAATAAAGGCATGACAATTGCTTTCTTCACCGTCCTATCACGTTCAAGAGCTATGAGCCTGCACTCCAAGGTCTCTTTGTTCAGTAACACTCCCCAGGACCTTACTGTTAAGTGTATAACTTCTGCTCTGATTTGCCTTTCCAAAATGCAGCACCTCATATCTATCTAAATCAAGACCATAAGACCATAAGAAATAGGAGTGGAAGTAAGGCCATTCGGCCCACCAACTCCACTCCACCATTTAATCATGGCTGATGGGCATTTCATCTCCACTTACCCACACTCTCCCCATAGCCCTTAATTCCTTGCGAGATCAAGAATTTATCAATCTAAATTAAACTCCACCTGCCACTTATTGACCCATCTGATCAAGGTCTCGTTGTATTCTGCAGTAACCTCCTTATCTGTCAATTTTGGTGTCATCTGCAAATTTACTAACTAACCATACCGCCTATGTTCCAACCCCAGCCTCTCAGATTAATGAAAAACAGTCATTAAATACTGGCCACATCAGCAACAGCCACATCCCTACAATTATTATCACAACATTACTTTTATTTTTAAATTCAACAATGTGAAATCAGAAAACATGTTGGCTTTGTGGTCAGAAGCTATTTTTGTGTCAGTGGAAATCCCCAGGTCTTGGTGCAGTTTCCAGTACAGTGATACTCCAAGCAGTGACAAACCCCAGGCAAGTGATAGCAGCACCAGCAAATCAGAAACAACATCCTGTTGTGCATGTTCATTGTTTTGTCGTCTTCATAGGTGTGCTGTGCTTGCTAACAATGTATCTCATTACTCCCTCTAGCTGAAATGCCCTCCCTTTCTCTGTAACTTTCTCCAGCTCCTTCAACCTACCTTCCTCCAGCCTCTAATACCCTCTGATATCTCTGTGTCACTCCAATTAGATCCTCTTGTGCATGTTCAATTTCCCACAGTGCCCGGGAACTGTGTCCTCAGCTGCAAAAGCTATAGATTTGCCTCTTTGCCTCTCTCTCGCTCCCCCTTTGCCCTTTGATCAATATTGTGGTGAGCTCTCCACATCTCTTCTCAAATTGTTCTGCACCATTTCCTGTAAAGCAACATGTGACTTCTTGCGAACTTAAAAGCCCAGCTGTTAAACACTGATGCACCATCACAGTTTCGGTGTGTTTCAGTCACTGGGCCTATTTGCTGTGAAGCAGCAACAAGACCTGCCCAGCCTGTGCTGTCAGCTCCTCAGTATTATGTCTACGAGCATATTGTATTGAGAATGACTACTTCCCAGATAACCACTCAACAAATCTCGTGGCTCTGCACCAGCTGGAAATCCCATTCAACATTAATGGTGTGAATCACAGACATCAAAACATGAAACAAGTAACCAGAGGGGATGGCTCTATGAGGAGCCTGGCGTTGCCACGGAAACAGTGACGCAAGTGTGTTCCATTTCTACAGGCTGGCAGGCTGCCAGGCAATGTTCTCTATAGCTGATTACTGGAGTAATGCCTAATGCCCGTCTGGGACTGCTACCTCCAACTCACAGCACAAACCAGTCAAGGTTGATGCCCTATACAGGCAAATCTCAAGCGAGCAAGCTGGGTCACCGTGAGAAAAGCAGACAGAAATACGCCTAGTACCTGAGTGTGCCAGTTGTCCCAGTAACTGGGTCACAAAGACCATTTGAACAGTGGTGAGGACGGTGGGTGGATGGAACAAGTCAGCACATTCCCCATACGTGTCTCTCGCCCACTTAGGTTTGAGATTTTAAGTGCCCGAAGTGGGTTATTCATGAAATTGCAACAAAGGCCGGGGTTAATACAAAAATAAAACCCCGAAAGAACTGCGGATGCTGGAAATCAGAAACAAAAACTGAAATTGCTGGAAAAACTCTGCGGGTCTGGCAGCAGCTGTAGAGGCAAAGCACAGTTAACAGTTTCGGGTCCAGTGACCCTTCTTCAGAACAGACTGAACCCGAAACGTTCATTTTGATTTCTGTCTGTGCCGCCAGACCTGCTGAGTTGTTCCAGCAATTTCTGTTTTTGTTCCAAGGCTAATGCAGTCGAGCCTTCATTTCAGCCTCAAGATCAGATCATTCAGGCCCTTCAGCCTGCACATTGTGCAATGAGGTCGTAGCGGATTTGCATTTCATCTTCACGTTTTACTGAACAATAAAGCTTTTTAATCTCAGCGTTGAAAATTTCAAGGGCACTCACCACCGGCCCCCCCACCTCACCACCAGCCCCACCTTCCAAGGTTTTTGTGTGAGGTTTGAAGGTGTAAGAGAATTCCAAATCTCCATCGTTCTTTGTCTGAGGTGAACGTTCCCGGTATCACCCCTGCACAATCAAATTCCCATGTTAATGATCTGCCCCATGTTTTTGGGCACCCCTTCCCCCACCAGCGAAAATAGTTTCTCTCCTTTTACCCAATCAAACTTTTCATCATCGTCAACACTGCAATTAGATCGCCCGCTTAACCTTCTGCACTCTAGGGTGAGGACGAGCTTTCTTTTGACAGTGAGTTTACAAGATGCCCATCCCTTACAGTGTTGAGTCACACCCTCATTTTGAGCTGAAAGCTCTGCAGGCAAACCGAAAGCAACCTACTTATCGCGGCTGCAGTATTTCCTAGTTCCTCTCACTGCTGCAATGTGCCTTGTGATTCAAATCAAACTCAAAATTAATGATGAATTTAGACAAGGCGTGCTGGAGATTTGCCATATAGTTCATGCAATCCTATTATAGGATAAATATTCGCATTGTGAATATACTGCGATTACTCACTCAAATTCCCCGCTCAAACCTTTCTGTCTCTCACCCCTCTACCTAATTCCTGTCTGGATGTATCCTCGTGTGACTCAGTGTCTTTTTTTTCTTTTTGCTTGTTTGCAGTTCTGTGAAGCGCCCTGGGAGATTTCACCACATTCACGGTGCTGTATAAATGCAAGTTATTGTTGAGCAATGAACTCAGGAATGGCAAGTAATAACTTGGAAGAAATGCTCCAAAAATGAGGGTTCTTTTTCCTCCTGGATTTCAGGAGGTCATGGATTTCAAATCAATGAACAGGTACAGAGAGGATAAATAGAGATAAATAAAGATCTTCCATTTGTAGTGTCTTCCATGACCTAAGGACGTCCCAAAGCATTTTGTAGCCAAAGTACTTTTTGACATCTGTTTATTATTGTTGGAAACAAGGCAGCCAATTTGTACACAACAAGCACTCACAAATAGTGAACAATGCTTCCCAAGTATTGACTCAAATGTGTTTGCTAAGACTGAGGATTCTCAGAGACAGAATGATGTGAGAATAGCTTTTTTTCCCTCTCACAGTAAACCAATCAAGCATGGAATGATTAAGTGGTCATGGAAGGAGAACTTATAACATCATTTAATTGGAATCCAGAGAAGCATTTGCAAAGGAGGAAGGTGGTTGAAAAATCCTCCAACTCTTTCCATTATAAATCAGGCAGTCTCTGGCACGGCGAGGTGTGACAATGAGGCTTGGGTTCAAGATTGAGTATTAAATGGCAGGATGCACTTCATTGATTGAAAGGACGTGATAACTGTTTGAGTGTTCATAGGCTGTAACTGTAAGCATCATCACAAAGCAAATTTATGAGTCGAACCTGAAGCTGGAGGCAGGGCCTGAGCAGAAGTGAGACTCTCATTGAAACAAACATTTTAACTCTACTTCACTGGAGAAAACAGCTTGGGCTTGTCATTTACGGCTCAGAATACTACACCTTAATCTCTGAGTTCAAAAGTCATTAGTTCCAATCCCTCTCCAGAGATTTGAATACATAACCCAGGCTCTGAAGGCTAGCAAAGCACTGAGGGAATGCTATACTCTCAAAAGTGCCATTGCTTAGGTGAGCTGCTAATAGGTCCTGTCAGACTTAGGTGGAGCTATAAAATCACATTCCATGACTTTGAAGAAGATTGAGGGAGCTGTCCCTAGGATCCAGGCTCATGTGTGTCCCTCAGTCTTTTTAAAATAGATTATTAATTCGACAATTAACTTTAGCTGTTTGTGGGATCTTGCCATGTGCAAAGTTAGCTGGTGCTTTTCCTGCATCATGACAGTGATTGCTTGTAAAAAGTACCAGATTGGCTGGAAGATGTGGAGTGAAGGTTTGATACTTGAATCAGTACATAAAAAGCCATGTCAGTACACAGTGTGGGGCATCGCCCCAATGGTGGAGGTTCTGTGAAGAGAGACGTAATAGTGTAGACCTCACAGTAAGACTAAGTGTGGAAATAGGAATGCTGAAGAAATAGTTGCCGTAAAAAAATCTAGGACACCAGTAAACGAGATAACGAAGTGTGAAGCTGGATGAACACAGCAGGCCAAGCAGCATCTCAGGAGCACAAAAGCTGATGTTTCGGGCCTAGGCCCTCCTCAAAGACCACCATCACATGAACAAAAAAAGCTCTTTGGGACAGTCTGGGCTGGATGGTCAACCCAGGGTCTGGGATTGGAAATGTTTCGGTTATTGATTTGCTGATCGTGCAAGCAAATATATGCAAAGGTCCGATGGAGCTGAAGGAAGGTCTGTTTCTAGGTAGTGGCACTGAGCACTCCCTGCAGGCAGAAGCTAGGTCCAGAGTGTAACTGGCAAGATGGAACAGACAGGAGAGCAGAGGGACTGCAACCTCATGATGCCATCAAATGCTGAATCATTCAAGCAACAGGTATTTAATGTGCTCTGCTCGGGCATGATGATTGTGTATCACCATATGAGCACCTCAGCTTAATTCTCCCTTTTTGATTCAGGATTTTGAAGAATAAAATAATCAATAGCTCCCAACTTTGTTCCTGACAGCCATGTACGAACATGTTCCAGAATGCTTGCCCTTCCCATTTGGATCGTTGAAATCTGACAAAATTCCTTTCCTGCCCATTAACTCTCTCTTTGACAGTCTCAGCATGACACAGAGATGTCAGCACACTAAGCAAACATACCCTCTGCCCAAGCTCATCCCCATGGACAACTGAAAACCCAGCCCGCATGTCAGTGAAAGGCCCTGTACAAATACAAATCCCTCATTTTTCTGACATGCAAAGTAAGCACTCCATCCAGGTAAAATTGAAGAGCGTTTATTTTAGCAATGCCACGTGTATAGTGTTAATGTGTTATTAATAGTTCAGTTCCTGGAAGACAAAATCAGCCCTGATTAATCACTGATTAGCAATCTCAAACAGATGATCCACACAAAAGCCTCGAAGAAAGGAATTAGAAAATATCATCCTCCATTAGCAATGATCCTACCTTGAATTTACGATCAAGACATTGAATTGTCTTTGACCTAGATCTTGTGATAAAAGTGGATGTGCAAGCACTGACACAATGAGTGGCATAATTCTGTGCTGTAACCATTCAGTGATTCTTTAAGATTGTAAAGGAATGGTACTGGAATGACAATTTTCTCAAATGCAATGCTGAGCTGGGGCTTCCAGTCTTTTCAAACAGGTTGAAGATTGACCTTCACTGAAAGAAAATGGGCAAAGGCACTTGGGTTTAAGAAACATTCAGTTCATATGTGTGAAGTATGCACATTTGGGAATAGCTGAAAAACTGAGGGGCCCCACTCTTGAAAACCCCAGGGTGGTATTGTGTCCCAGTGGTTAGCACTGCAGCCCCACAGCATCAGGGACCTGGGTTCAATTCCACCCTCAGGTGACTGTCTCTGTGGAGTTTGCATATTCTCCCTGTGTCTGTGTGGGTTTCCTCCAGGTGCTCCATTTTCCTCTCATACTCCAAAGATGAGCAGGTTAAGTGGATTGGCCATAGTAAATTGCCCTTAGTGTCCAGGGATGCACAAGCTAGGTGGATTAGCCATGGGAAATGCAGGGTTACAGGGATAGGATGGGGAGTGGGTTGTTCTTTGGAGGGTTGATGTGAACTCACTGGGTCACACGACCTGCTTCCACATTGGAAGGATTTTATGAAAAGGAAAGACTTAGAGCTGACCTGTGGAGTTCCATAAAATTATGAAGGGTTTGATAGGATAGACATGAAGAAGACACTTCTTCTTGTGGACCAACCAAAATTAGTTATCATAAATGTAAGAGAGTCACCTATAAGGGATTCAGGAGAAACATCTTTCCTCCAGACAATAGTGAGAATGTGAAATTTGCTTGAGAGACTTGTTAAACTCACAATATGAAGTGTGTGAGGCAAACTGCCAAGATGTAGTTCGATAAGGTGAGGGAGAACGGATAGAAATTCTGCTGTTTGGACAAAATGAATGGGAGTGCAAGGAAGCTGGCATGGAGAATAATACTGGCATAGACCAATGAGGGTGAATGGCCCATTTCTGTACTGTAAGTCCGATGGAATATCTATTTAACATGGATAGCATTGCTGAGAACTCTTTGAGAAGTGAGTATTGAAGAACAAATTGAATTTAAAGTTAACTGAATGCAGGGATGGACCTGAATCACACCCAGTTTGGAGAAGGAATCAACCAACACACAGAGGCATACTGACCAATATTTGTCCATCTGGGCAGAGGAGAATCAGTACAGAAAAAGACTCACAACTCTTAGCAGGCAACCAGCCACTCTCCCTCCCAATCCATTTAGTGGGAAAGCCTTCAAGAGAGACAGCAGCTGGAGTATGAAGGAAGATTCTCATCAGAGAGTTGGGGTAGGGTGCCGGAGCTTAGATTCAGCAAAGAGGCTTTGACTGTGGCTGGTCATCTGGTGCAGATGCGTAGCTCCTTGAAAGTAGAATTGCAGGTCGACAGGGTGGTGAAGGGAGCATTTGGTACACTTGCCGTTATTGGTCAGTGCATTGAGTGCAGGAGTTAGGATGTCATGTTGCAGCTATACAGGACATTGGTGAGGCCACTTTTGGAAGACTGCTTACAATTCTGATTGCTCTTCTGTAAGAAGGATGTTTATAAACTTGAGAGGGTGAAGAAAAGATTTACAACAATGTAGCTGGAGCTGGAGGGTTTGAGTTATAGGGAGAGGTTGAATAGGCTGGAGCTTTTTTTCCTGGACCATTGGAGGCTGAGGGGTGACTTTCTAGAGGTTTATAAAATTATGAGGGGCATAGATAAGGTAAATAGACAAGGTCTTTTCTAGGGGTGGTGTAAGACTGGAAGGCATAGGCTTAGGGTGAGAGGGAAAAGATTTAAAAAGGACCTGAGGGATAACATTTCCACGCCGAAGGTGGTGCATGTACAGAATGAGCTGCCAGAGGAAGCGGTGGAGGCTGGTACAATTAGAACATTGAAAAGGCATCTGGATGGCTATATGAATAGGAAAGATTTAGAGGGATATGGGCCAAATGCTGGCATGAATTCAGTGCTTGGTGCGGGGACTCCTGGCTGTGGAAGGCCTGAAAGGTGAGGACTCTGTGAGGCCTGGGACACCTTGCAGAAGCCCTGGAGCCATGTTTGAAGCCCCTTCTTACAGAAGATGAACTCTACTTGTGTAATTTCTTTTCATTCTTTTTGTAACCTTAAATGGCGGCGGACTGTAGCAACAAAACACCTTTCGCTGCATCTTTCTAGATATATGTGAGAATAAATAATTCATTCACAAAAATGTACCGTTTGTGCAGACAACTTGGACCAATGGATCTGTTTCAGTGCTGTCTGACTCTATGATTCAGAGTTCATCAGTTAATTTGCCGAATCTGTCATGAGCATGCGCAATGTTAGCACCGAAAGAGTCTTTACACTGGCAACCCCCCCCAAACTCAACCTCTCTCCTTCAACCCATGGACCAGGGTGCAATAGCAGCTTTTAAAGCTTATTATTTAAGGCGAACATTTAAGAAGCTGATTGCAGCCACTGAGAGGGACAAGGACAGTGTTCTTCAAGTTTGGAAGAGCTTTAACATCAAGAATGCAATTGACATTATTGTGAAGGCCTGAGGTGATGTCATAAGGACTGCTTGCATGCAGTTTAGCAGAGGCTTCTCCCAGATTCTTTTCAAGATTTTAAAGGTTTTGATCCCACAGAAGAGCTTCCAAGAATTGTGTTGATCTTGCAAAGCAGGTTAAATTTGAAGAAGTGGAGAGTGAGGATGTTGAAGAGCTGCTTGAGTCCCACTGTGAAGACCTCTCTACAGCTGATATACAACAACTCGTCACTGAGGAGGAAGTAGAAGCTGGAGATGAAGAAGATGAAGTCCAGGATGCAGCAACATGAGAGCTTTCCACTTCTGTTTTGTCTCCTATCCTGAGGGAAAAATTGAGAAGCAGTCGCAGCTCTTAGGGGACAATGATTACAAATGCAGAACACAGCAGGGTAGCAGTTAGTGGAATAAGATCTTATTTGGCACCACATGATCAGCTTCTTCATGAAAGCAGGAAAATGGCAAAGCAGCAAAAACTGGATGTCTTTTTTGAAGTGAACCCCCAAGAAACAGTCAGAAAACAGTGAACCACAGCCATCCACTTCTGGGTTAATTATTTTTCACCCTAAACCTGCAAGCATAACTGCACCTGAAGGTGATGATGATGATGACAACAAAGCTTAGACCCTGCATTAACAACAGAACAACCTCAAAAACTCCTCCTCCATCAACTCATCTTGACGTTTTTCAAGATAATGTGTTAAATTTACTTTTATTTTGTTATTAGATATGAATTAAACATTTGTTCAAATTGTGCTATCCTCTGTGTTAGGCTTCTGAGTGATTTTTAAACGATTTTGAGTGATTTTTTTGGTGGTCTGTCCCTAACCCTGCTTTTCCCATAGGCGTCGTTATTCCTACAGCACAATTTTCTATAAAGCAATGTAGTGCAGGAACACAACTGTTGCGTTATAACAGAACCGACTGTATTACTGGAAATTTCATTACACAACACACTCAACTTGACACAGTCAAATAGTGATTTTACTGCCCTTTCCGACTACCTCTAATACCATTACCAATCATAAAAAGAAGATAACAAAAAAAGAGAAAATAACTCCTTTTTCAACATGCCAGCAATTCTGCTCCAGAGCTTTTGCTTGTAACAGTGTCCAGGTGACACTTTCCTAGAGCGTACAAGACAATCCTGGGGTGTTGGCAACCTCTGAGCTACCCAGGCACACCGCACAACCAAAGCCATTGAGAGTCATCTTTGCAATCAACCTTTATCTTGCAAATAGGGCCACCCCAGGACTCAGTTATTTATGGAAGCCCCTGTTGTGTCACATGACATAAGGAATAAAACAAAGACTTGCATTTATACAACATCTGTAGGATACCCCAAAGCACCTTACACTAATGAGCCACATTTGAGCTGTGGGCAAGTCATGGGTGTAATGTTGGTAAAGGCTATCAGACCACCTGGTCCAGTGTCAACCATGGCTCTGCAGGTCACACTGTTCCTGCTCTCCTACATGACTGTGGGTTCAAGCCCCACTTAGAGCAGCAACTTGACTATAAGTGTAGTTAAAAGGAGTGGGTGGGAGGGCGGATGGTTTCAGCAGGCCATTTAAATGAAGGGGATTGTAGAGTTAGGGGTGCTAGGCTGCTCAAATCACAGCAAGTAATGGCCACCTAATTAACTTCAGAGTAGAGCAAGAGGCTAGTAGTGGAGTAACACCAGAGATCTGGAGAGGTACTGAAGTGGGGGAGGGAGTTAATGGTGAGAATTTAAAAATCAGGCTGGCGTGGAAAGTTAGTATTTGCATCATTGCTCTAGATTTTACATGAAATAAAACAAACAGAAAATATCATGACGGATTGTCTCTCGAGTAGATGTTGAGTACTCTGCCACATAAATTCTGGCAAATATGATCTATGTTCTAATTAGTTGCTTATGCAACTCCTGCTCTGATATCCTGTGCCATTTACAACGCACAAACTCAAATACAGATGAATATCTAAACCATCTGGCGTAGGATTTTTATTTTTAATGTAGTCTAATCCTTTAATTTTGTGTGTGTGTGTGTTTATTGTGGCCTTGCTGGAAGATTGAGCTAATTTAGAAGGTATATAAAAACTCTCAGTGCAATCTGGAACTGCAAGTGACTCAAATTCAGTGGCACCATGAGTAATTGAGGGGGAAAATAGCCTTTTCTATCACTATATCTCTCCCTCTCCAATTGCAAAAACAAACGTTGCGTGTTTCTGTCTCTGTCTAAGAGGAGCTTTGTGACACAACTATTTTGTGCAAGAAAGGAAGTGGTTGAAAGAAGTTCTGGTGGTTTTTGGTGAAACACAGCTGTAACTCAGCAAAAAACAGGGAAGCAGTGGGTTTGAACTGAACTAAAAACTGAACCCTCCCACTGCCGAATATGTCAACAGGCAAATGTACAGCTTTTAGTCCATAAATAACAATATAAGGGTTTTAGTGGCTCATGTAACAGCTTCTCTCCAAATTAATAGTCCAGAATAGCAAGTGAGACTAATTTAACATTAGAATTACAAGTCTTTCTCCAAACTGTGCCTGAGAGATTACTGAGGAGAGTTTTTTTAATGGAGTAAGAAAACAATATAGTTTGTTTTTAATCTCTTTGATAAACCCTGAAAATGCCTTTTCCCAGTCTTTATTAATCGATATTGCATTTGATTAATTCGGATCTGGCTGCAGCATAGAATATTCTAGATGTGCCTGCATGCTAGCAACAATGAGCTCATGCCAGCCCACATTCTTTAGCAATCTTGGCACAATGCCCAGCTTAATGGGTGTGTGTGTGTGTGAGAGAGAGAGAGAGAAACAGCACAGAAATCTAACCTCAACAACCCATTACCTACTTAGTTAAATTTCCATGGCGACCTCTTTCTATCTCAGCTCCACTTGTTAATGGTAACACTGCTGCTGACTTCAGCAGTGTACGAAGGGTTGCCATCCCGTCCAGAATTGTCCTGGAGTCTCTCGGAATGTATTATTAATCTCCCAGACACATTACTGGGAGAAAACCCAAGCCAGGAGGAAAATCATTGCGCTGTGGTGGGGGGGGGGGGAGGTTGGAATTTATTGGTGTTTTGTTTTCTTAACGTGTGCGAGCATTTTTTTTCTCTTCCACTCGAAAATGGACCTGGAGAGACTATCTGTAAAGGTTGGGGGTTGAAATTCCAGGAGGCTGTTCAGAGTTGCCAACACTTCGGTGCAGAAGACTGGGTCAAAAACATGGGGGTCCTTCCTTGTCTTGCTACTGTCGTCCAGGGCCGCCCTCCAACAAATTCTAGTTTCACAGACCCTTCCCTGTGAGTGGTCAACAGGCAGCTGTTAAGGAAGCTGCTGGGAAAGGTTCCTTTGTGACCTGAGGCGGGCAGGGACGGGTCACTGCTACAGGAAGCTCTGCTCTCCTGTGAATCGCTTGTTTCGTGAAGCTCCTGTGACAAAAACATTATGTGAATAGCCGGGATGGGGTAGGGGGCAGGAGGGGAAGGGGGATATGTGGATTGGGGGGGTAGTGGGTGTGGTATTTAGCTGAGGCACAAGTTGCGTCAGTGATGTAAATGGCATCTCTCACTGTGCAAGGATTGTCGCAGATCCTGCTGAATAACTCCCTCAGAGAAGCTCGCTGGGAAAGCAGAACTCAAACGCTTAACTGTTATTTGCTAGTCATCTTAATCAATGCGCCCCATCAGCTGATGTTAGCACTACATACCATAAATAATGACTGCACAAAGCCCTTCCTGTTAGACTAAAGGGGCCTCTCTTAGGCTATGGCTGCGCGCCAGCCGCTCACATAGCCATATCAGTCAAGGCACAAACAACCTCGCTCTCATCTCCAAGTGCAGCCTCGGTCCTAGTTTCCATTTTACAGACTTCCAGCCACGTAACAGGGAAGCAGAAACAGAGGCTCCAGAATCCAAATGAAAGCAGAGACGTTACACAAGCTAATTCGAGCCTCTCTGTAGGTCATGACTTTTAGCAATGGTTTTATTCTGCTGCTGGGAGCTGCTAATGAATCTCTTTCTCACAGCTCAAAGTGCACAAACGCTCTTCCTCTCACATTCCCTCCGTTATTTACCAGAGGCTCTAACCAACTGATATGTGTTCTAAAAATAGGAGCAATTCTGTTCAAGGCAGCTAATGCTAAAGGGCAGATGGCTACCTAATTGAGATTCTAAGTACAGTCAGCAATTTGCCCCTCATATTTTTGCTCAGTCCTTTACAGATATTTTCCAAATTAACCTGTTCAATTATTGTACACCCCTGGTGCTGGTCGGACTTGAAACCAGGTCACCTGGCCCAGAGGTAGGGGTGCTACCACCATGCCACAAGGGCCCCTCTCCACCTCTTGAATGGTGTTCTTCCCAGGAGACCCTAAAAAGTTTGGAATTTCCTTAACATAATAGCGAAAGAAACAAATAAAACCACTTGGTCAAAACAGAAGTTAGTTTGTGGTTTGTCATTTTGTCTCTGAGAAGTATGCATTCTGGACCCAATCCAAAGAGTTAAGCTCAGTCTTTCAATTGGTACCCAATTTGTGCTCTCAACTGAATGTATAAAGAAGCCAGGTACTACTTCAAAGCACATCAGGAGACTCGGTTCTTGTGCGTTAACCAATGTTTCTCCCCTTACCAGCAAACTGGCCGCCACATATCCATCATTACATCAATAACTGTGCTTCAAAAGAATGTCATAGAATCCCCACTGCAGGGAAGCAGGCCATCTGGCCCATCGATCCGCCAAAGAGCATCACACCCCATCTCCAGAGCCCTACATTTCCCATGGCCAATCCACCCAGCCTGCATAATTTAGCATATCCTAACCTACACATCTTTGGACTGTCGGAGGAAACCCACACAGTCGCAGGGAGAATGTGCAAATACCACATGGACAACGGCCTAAGGGTGAAATGGAACCCAGGTCCCTGGTACCGTGAGGCAGCAGTGCTAACCACTAAGCCACTGTAAAGTGCTTTGGGCTGTGAAAGATGTTATAGAAATGCATGTCTTCCTTTGCAGTGCTGACACACTTCATAGAATTGTTATGGTGGACAAGGACACCACTTGTCTCATTAGATTTCAAGAATTGCTTGTGACTTCAAAGCTCTGTGTCTTTTCCCAGCTAAAGAAGGATCTAGTGCTTGATCTAGCAATGAACCAGAAAAGTAAGAGAAGTTTAGGAAGACAGCCAGGCTTTTTCTGTGACAGTCCCTTGGGGTTGAGAATGACTTGTATCCATTCCAGTGCAGTGGCTTCTGAGATGACTGAAAAGTCCAAGCATGACCTACAGATTTTGGCTCGGAAGGTGCAGAATCCATGTGGGTGGAGGTAAGAAATAACAGGAAAAAAAATCACTGGTGACTGTAGTCCATTGGCCAAAGTGGGTGGAGAGGAAAATGAACACAATAACTATCACCAGAGAAAATGTGCTAAGGAAATGATTGGGTCTGAAGGCCAGTAAATCCTCTGTAACTGACGATTTGTATCCTAGAGTATTAAGGGAAGAACCTACAGTGGATTCATGAACCCTTAGATTCTGGAAAAGTCCCACAGGGTTGGAAAACTGCTAATGTAAAACACGTATTTAAAAAAAAGGAAACCACAAAACAGGTAACTACGGGCCCGGTAGCTTAACATCTGTCATTGAGAAAATGTGAAGAGTCTGTTATAAAGGATGTAACAACAGAACATTTAGTAGTGTGTGGGATAATCAAGCAGAGTCAGCATAGCTTCATGTAGGGGAAGTCATGCCTGAAAATTTATTATACCTGTCGAGGAGATAACAAGCACAATAGATAAAGGGGGAGCAGAGGATATGATATACTTTGGTACCGCAACCCAGGCTATTTATAGTAAAAACACATGGTGTTGGGTGGAATATTATCACAGTTAGAAGATCGGCTTGTTAATAGAAAACAGAGTTGGAATAAAGAGGCATTTTTAGGATGACAACCTCTAAGTCTCAGAGGGTTGAAAGTAATGGAAGGCCACTGGGATCAGTGGTGGGGCTATAATTATTCACAATATATATTAACAACTTGGATCAGGAAAGTGAATGTGCAATCACCAAGTTTATGACACAAATGTAGGTGGGAAGGCAGGCAGGGAGGATGGCAAAAAGAGGGATTTAGACAGATTAAGTGAGTGAATAAAAACATGGCAGATAGATTATAATATGCCAAAATATGGGGTTACGCATTTTGGCAGGAAGAATAAAAAAGCTGAATATTATTTAATATTTAAATGAGGAAAGAATTCAGAGAATTGCAGCACAATGGGATTTGGGAAGTCCTAATGCATTAACCGCAAAAGGTTAGCATCCGGGTTCAGCCGAAAATGGGAAAACCATGTGGATTACTGACCTCTGTTACAAAGGGAATGGAATACAAAAGTGTAGAAAAGGTTTGCTAAAACCATACAAGGTACTAGTCATACCATTGCTGGAATGCTGTGAATAGTTTTGGGCCCCTTATCTAAGGAAAGATTTATTGGTATTTATTGGCATCATCCAGAAAGGGTTCATTAGGTTGATACTGGGTATGGATAGATTTTCTTATCAGGAAAGGTTGAGTAGGTTGAGTTTGTACTAACTGAGTTTCAAAGAATGGTAGGATATCTTATTGAAACACACAAGATTCTTCGGGAGCTTGACAGAGTAGATGGAAAGGCATTATTTCTCCATGTTGGAGAATCTGGGACATAATCTCAAAATAAGAGGTTGCACATTTAATCAGAAATCACTTCTCACAGACGGCTCTGAAGAAGTGTCACCAGACCTGAAACATTAACTTTGCTTTCTCTCCACAGATGTGAACAGACTCACTGAGATTTTCCAGCAATTCCTGATTTTTTGTTTTGCTCAGAGGGTAGTGAACTGATGAAATTCATTACTGCAGACCACTTTCAAGGCTGGGTCACTAAGTAGATTAAAGGCTGAGACAGAAAAAATATTCACCCCTTGGGTGAAATCAAGAGTTATGGGGAAAAGGCAGGAAAGTAAAGTTGAAGATTATCAGATTAGCCATGACCTTATTGAATGTCAGAGCAGGCTCAATGGGCTGAATGGCAACCTCTGCTCCTGTATCTTATTGTCTTATTATTGCCCTAACTCTGCTGGTTGGAGTCATACCTGTCACATAGAGAGGTGGTTGTCATTGTTATCGGTCAGTTATGTCAGGTCCAGGACATTTCTGCAGGAGTTTTAAAGACATCCATCATCAGCTGCTTCGTCAACAATCTTCCCTCCATCATAAGGTCAGACGTGGGGATGTTCGTCGATAGTTTTAGAATGTCCAGCACCATTTGCAGCTTGTCAGATACTGAAGCAGTCCATGTTCCAATGCAACAAGATCTGGACATTATCCAAATGACATCCCGGGGTTACCATTAACCAGAAACTCAGCTGGACTCGCCACATAAACACAGTGGCTACAACAGAAGGCCAGAGGCTAGGAATACTGCAGCTGGTAACTCACCTCCTGACTCCCCAAAGCCTGTCCACCATCTACAAGGCCCAGGTCAGGAATGTGATGGAATCCTCCCCACTTGCCTGGATGGGTGCAGCTTCAACAATACTCAAGAAGCTTGACATCATCCAGAGTAAAGCAGCCCACTTGATGGGCACCAAATCTACAATTATCTGCTCCCTCCATCTTCAATGCTCAGTAGCAGCAATGTGTACTACCTAGAAGATGCACCGCAAAAACTCACCAAAGATCCTGAAACAGCACCTTCCAAACCCACAAACACTTGCATCTAGAAGGACAAGGGTAGCAAATGCATAGAAACGCCAGTAACTGCAAGTTCTGCTCAAAGCCACTCACCATCCTGAGTTGGAAATAAGTTGCCGTCCTTCTGTGTCGCTGGGCCAAAATACTGGAATTCCCTCCTTAATGGCATTGTAGGTCAACCCACAGGAGATGAACTGCAGCTATTCAAGAAGGCAGCTCACCACCACCCTCTCAAGGGCTTCTAGGGATGAATGATAAATGCTGGGCCAGCCAGCAATGCCCACATCTGACGAATAACAAAACGACACACATTGATCCTTTGACAATACCCTGCTATCTTTATCAATCTATTTTGAATAATTTGTGAAAGTATCAATATTGTATTAACTTTTCGTGAGAGATAAAATGCAGATGTCTACAACCAATAAAGTGAATGGTCCAATAATTAGTATTTATTCTGTATGGTGTATTGATGGGGAATCAGCATTGCTGACTTGCCACACCTCAGTCATTGGCTTGATTGGCTTCCCTCCATTGCTGATTGTTTGTATACCCATGTCTTGGGCCGTATACAGTTGATGTCTTCTCCACTGCAACTTTGATCACTGTGAGGCTGTAATCACTTTGAATAATAAGGAATGATCTAATTGAAGCACTAGAAGTGATTTGATAGGTTGGATGGACAGAAACATGGTCAGCACTGCCATAAAAGTTGATAGTGAGTTGGGGGTTGAATTGAACATTTCTAAGCAGAAATTGACGGGCTTTCTAGGAACAAGGGATAAAGAATGGGGCAACAATGGGACTCAATGGTTAGCACTGCTGCCTCACAGCATTCGTGACCTGGGTTCAATTCCAGCCTGGGGCGACTATTTGTGTGGAGTTTGCACGTTGTCCCGGTGTCTGTGCTTACCGGTTTCCTCCCACAATCTAAAGACATGCAGGTTAGGTGGATTGGCCATGGTAAATTTCCCAGTGTCCAGGGATACGTACGTTGGGAGCGTTAGCTGTGGGGAATTGAGGATGACGGGGGCAGGGTGGCTCTGGGTGGTATGCTCTTCTGTACGTGTGGGCTCGACGGCCATTGCAGGGATTCTCAGAGGTGGGTCAACCAGTGATCTTGTGAAATGGCAGACCGGGCTGGAGGGGCCGAATGGTCTCGTTCCATCCCAATCTTGCTGCTCAATATGATCGAAATCAATGTTCTTACTCCAATACTACAGACCCGGTGCGGCATAAAGCGGGGATAACCGGGCAATAGGTGGGCTGGGGAGGGGCATTACAGAACGTTAAAGAGCATTGGCCAAAGAGACCACAACATTTTTATCCAGCTGCTGTAAGCATGAAATCGGCCAAGCTCAATGAAGCAGCGAAGCAGAGGCTGATTGTGGAATACATGTCCAAGCTTACGGGCGAGGTAGGCGGCTTCTAGAAGGTCCTTCTAAACAAGTGTCACATGTCGAGAGGGAAAGCTCCCTCAGCTTAAACGGCGAGAAGGATCTGCAACCGAATGACCTGTAAACAAATAACTGATAAAAAGGCGCTTGGGAGCCAATCGCGTGTTGTTTTATTTTGCTGTGCTGATGCCGGTGTAATTGCTGACTGATATCACTCGAAATAGTAAAAGAAGCAGAGGTTAGAGTCAAATCCTAACGCCTTTCCCACTTGCAATCAGTGTGTATCCACTTCCTAGTTTAAAAACAATAGGGACATGGCAGGGTGAGTGACAGGTGAAAATGGTGCAGTGTCCAGGCGTAGACACACATCAGAAGAACCGGAGGGGGTGTAGGTGCGGGAAAGGGTATTAACAGTGGCTGGTTGAAATATATATTTTTGGATTAAAGCGGCCTCTCTGACGAGCCTGCGCCTTTTCTTTCTGTTTTGTTGAATAATGATTTACGGTTGCACGAACGGAGGCGGGGAGTTTTTTTTGTTTTTAATTTCATCATCCTGCAAGACTCAAACTGTTTTGCGAAGAGCCCCGCATCCCCGTCACCTTGGCAACTGCAACGTGTATCTGCCAAGCTGTCCAATGGTAGCAACCCAAAGCCTTGCTCAGGAGAATGAGGTTCACAATGCAATGCAGGCAAAGGCTCTAAGCAATCTGGGCGGTACATCACTGCGCCTGTCTCGCAATCGGCCTCTTTGACTGCCAGATTAGATATATATAATTGTTTAAAAAAAACAAGTAGGCAACCGAACAGAAATTCCTTTCTTGGTGTTAGCTGCAGTGATGAATGGCTGCTGAAAGCCAAGTGGTTTGTCTAATTATAGTTTGTCCAGCTGGTCCATTGGTTTACTTTTCCTGGTTTAGAATCGACCTTCTCCCTCCACCCTCCCGCAGTTTACCATCAGTAATCCCTGGTACCGGAATGCAAGGGGACTTGTTTGTGCCTCTTTGCAATGCGGCAACAAATAAAATTAGCACGGACCTCCCAACTCCAAAGCAACTGCTATTTAAATTCCTGCATTCTACCTTTTAACTCCGCCCTACTAAGGGATGATGATGATTTGAAATTCTTGACGGCAGCATTTTCTTTCGCCCTCCCCAAACAGATTGTTGCCATTGGGTGGGGACAGTTATTCTTGGTGAAAACGTGAAACCAGTTGTACGTGCACAGCTGAGGCAGAGGTTTAGGCAGGGAACAAAAACGGAGATTGTTCAACATCTTGAAGGGTTTGCTCGAAGAGGGACTGCTTGTGCCGGCAGGGGGATGCAGATGCAGGAGACAGATTTCAAATATTTGGCTTAAGAATGTGGGGCGGGAGAGGGGGAACCAGAAGGTTTTGGCTCAATGCATTGGTGCAATAGTAACTTTCTTAAGGATAAACTTTTGAAAAGGAGAAAAATAGCTAGCACAGAGACGTTGGGCCAAAGGGCAAGTTATGCACAGCATCAGTCTCTGATTCTATCTATACTGCGCTGCTGTGAGCACGTGGGTATGTCATGGCTAGTGTGCAGCTTGTGTGGGGATCTCACGGTGATCATATGATTTGAAGTGACCAATGCTGAAATGTTCTCAAATCTTGGAAACTGATATGGGAATTGTTCTTTTCTGAAAAGAAATCCAAGATGTGGCCATCCTTGACCAAGTCAACATTTATTGCCCAGCCCTAATTGCCCAGAGGGCAGTTAAAAATCAACCATATTGGTGTGGGTCTGGAGTCAAATGTAGGCCAGACTAAGTGAGGCTGGCAGTTTCCTTCCCTAAAAGACACAGTGAACCATATGTTTTCCTTTTCTACAACAATCGACAGTAGTCAGCATTACAGCCAATTTTTTAAAAATTCATGATTTTACTGAATTCAAATTTCACCATCTGCCATGGTGGGATGTGCCCAGAACTTTGGCAAGGGCTTCAGGATTACCAGTACAGACAGGAAAATACATTCACCTTTTAAAACAATTTGCATTTCTATAAATTCTTTCATAACTTTGGGGCACCCTGGATCGCTTTCCAAAGTAGTTTGAAATGCAGCCTTTGTAAGGTTAGTTGGGGGGTTTGGAGGACATTCCAGGTGTGTGATATTGAGAGCTAACAGCCAGAAGAATTTTTTTTCTCTCTCTGCCAATAGTCCATAGGAAATTTACATCTCTAAAGCACAGAAGGATAAACAAACCAACTTCTCAAAACATGCCCACATACCTTGGCAAATGACAGCTGTTTTTGCAATTCCCTTTTCATGCAGTAACATGCTGTCTTCCGCATCCTCATGCTTTGTGTAATAACGTGTGGGTGTCATATGTGCACACACACAGCCTCAGGGCATTGACGGGTTTCTATTAGTGCTTGTCTGGTTCCGCTTTTCATTCAAGTTTCAAAAATACACCCAAGGCGATTTGACTCTCTTTAGTCACGATACCAGCTCCAACTTCTTGCCAAAAACAGACACCCTCCCAAAGCACTGCGGGCAAGTGATGTAAAAATGTACCCTGTCAGTTGTGGTTGGGTCCTATTAAATTGCACTTATTCCAAAGTCTCTGCTAGTAATCTGCAAGAGGCCAGTTTGGACTTGCCAACGTTGCAGAATGTAGTTGTGTATTTTCCCCAGCTTTCACCTTACAGCTGGAATTGCAGGCCAGCGTGATGCTAGTCTGCTGATGCAATTGTGTGTCCACTTCTCTAGCTTACAGGAAGATTACGGCTTTGTGTTTTGTTACATACTTTCCGAAGTCCACAACTCCTTTGTTGGTCGTTCTATCACAGCGCACGCACAGAAGTCCTGTCGGGATAGCATGTGATACCCCTCAAGTGAATCAGCAGTGCAAACAAATTCCATATTTTTAATAACATACAAATCCAAACTGTTCTTGAACTTACACACACATCCCTCCACACCCCCTCAGGGGCTTGGCCCCTTCTGCATGTCTCAAATATTACTGAACTCCTACACAAGCCCCTTTGTACTAAGGAACTCCACTGTTGGGGGTATTACTGTGTTTTATGGCTGAAATGAAGTTGAACAAAGTAAACAATCCCAGGGATGAAGAGACTACTTTGCCAAAAAACGTGCAAATAAGAAGCCTGGAGCTGTGACAGGAATTGAACAAATGTTGTGTGATCTGATATGCAACCATTGCCTTGCTGTTGATTGCAGACCCACGAAGAACCGTGGAATATCACTAAGACCTCTGGTTATTGGAAGAGATCTTTAAACTCGTCAGTTCTCAGGAAAGAATCAGGTGACAAGAAATACCAAATGCTTCTCTAACAGCACGTGTGGCTTTCTGTTAAGATTCCTTGCAGATGCAGTCAAGGTTAACCACAGGGACTGAGAGTTTGGAATGTTGGAAGTATAGGGGGTTGGATATTGAACTTGACAAGTTGATCATGGGTCTGCATTTATCGTTTATCCTTTTGAGAGGAAAAGTGCAGAGCCAGAGACAGACTGGACCATTATAACACTGCTCAGTGCCGAGGACAACTCTGCAGTGATCTGTAAACTGGGACTCACCATATTACAGCTTGGCTATGGTGCTGGTGAAATGCTTGATCCCAATTTAATGCTGGATCTATCTATTTAATGTCACATCAACATTATGCTCAGTGGAAAAGGACGAGAAATTGTGAACCAACATTTCAGAAGAAGTTGAAATTTTTGGCAGGGTAGAGTGGCACTTTGTATGGGAGAGGCTGCTGTATTTCAGGGATGGATTAGTAACTGATGACTGTCAGCACAAAATGATAAAGCCCATCATTGCCATGCCCACTGTTTAAACCTTATCCAATTAGTTCCATTCTCTTGTTCTTTCCTTATAGCCCCAGCAAGTATTTAGCCAATTTCCTTGTGAATTACTATTGAAACTGTTTTCACTCTCCTCTCAAACACTGCATTCAGATCACACTACCAGTTTCTTTAACATTTAATAAAATCAGATAGTAAAACAGTACAGGGACCCCTCAGAGCAACAGAGATAGGAATCTGGACAAACACACCCAGCAAAAACAATCACTCCTCATTTGGAGAGGCTCACATTTACATGAGGAAAAGCAATTACGCTCTGCAATACAAAATACAAAAATCTAGGCTGATCGAGTGACCGTGACATTTAAGGTGCAGCAATGGTCAAAGAACAATTACAGTGAGCAACCTGAGCATTTTAATTCAGGGAAGGATTCTCCAATTTGCCGTATTATTGTACAGAAATTGATTTCACGCTCTACTTGCTTGCCCTTGTGTAACTGTACTGGCATTCCCTGTCTTCCCTCTCTGAAAGATTGTGAATGCTGCAGGAAGCCGGGGTGGGGGGGGGGTGGAAATCAATTTCAATGCCCAGGCGGAGCATATCATTATTAGCTAAGGGTTCCCCAGGGCATGGAGCAAACAAGTAGCAAATAGAGTTGAGACATAGATCAATCCATGACCTGATTAAATGCTGGTACAGTTAAGGGACTAAATGGCCTCTTCCTGTTACTATGTCCTGAGACAACACCCAGATGGAGTCACACTTCACGTTACTAACAACATAGCTCTGACTGAACTACATCAAGCTGTCAATTTGTAAGATGGTTCTGCAAAACATGCCTGATTATTTTCGGAAATTCCTTATTGACCAGCGCAATGCTATTTTAAATATACAGACTGTTGTATAGGAGGAGGCAGAGAGACAGCAACAACTAGTAAATGCAGTCTTAAATAAATTTAAAAAACATTTTGAGTGTACACGATCTATCTTCTTGTCTCTGAACTGAGTGACCTGCATTTCCAACCCAACTTACAACAGCAGCAATGCTTCATTGGTCTCACTTTGACCAAAATGATTAAAAGTGCACCATGTCATTTAGGGATTCAGCATGAGAGAACTTACGGTCAGCTCTCAAAGGGGTAAACATCAACAGCAAGCTCTCAAATCAGCCATACCCGATCTCAAATTAACGCGCCAGAAAGCTGCCATTAGAAGTCTGACTTTTGAACACTATTACAACAGTGATCATAGTATTACTGTAATGAAGTGATTATGAATACTGTTTTAAGGAAGTGGAGGTGAATTAGCGTCAGATCTAGAAATGCATGGAAGATAGCTTACCCACCCCTAATACTTTACACTGAAAATAGGCAAACACCTCAAAAAATAAATCTAATTTCTTGACAAAAGGGAACTAGGGGTGGGAGGGGAAGAAAGAGGAAAGGCTAGGGATTGAAGCAGTTCTCATACAACACTCTCTGCTTCAACTTTGTTTCCCTCAATAATTACTGTCCTGCCTCATATGCATATCTTGAGAGGAGTGCATTTGAAAACAAAAGTTATTGTGGCAATTAATTAAATACACCTCAAATAGTAGGGCTCAGATCAACAAACACTAAATCTAGATTTGGAGATATCTGTGGGGGTTTGAACAGGCTCACTGCACAACATGTTTACATCTCTTTTCAAGACCAATATCTCATTGACTTTATTGAAAGAGTGACTATCTTGGTGACTGTAACTAATTCTTTGGATTGCACTGAACCAGCACAATGAGAGTATGACCAGGAGATGTGCTAGCACCACATTGTACCCAAAACAAAAGGCATTTGGGTGACTCAGGGATTCCAGGAAGTGTCACCTGATCGAGTATTTAAAAAAAAGCTGAATGAGTCCACATCTCCAGCTGAGAATCAGGAAGAAAAGAGCTATTCGGCAATCAGAGCAACTGAATGATGATCTGGCAAAACAACTACCTCCACAGTGAATTTTTTTCTACACAGGCTTAGGATTGATTTGTTGGGTGGAACCTGTGATCACCACAAGTTAGTCCCTTCACTGTGACACGATTTATTTATGGACTATTTTGAGAATTGGGGTCATAATTTATTATAATCTTCATTGTTTAGCTATTCAGACTCACTTCTGCATATTCTGGTAGGGGGAGGGGGTAGTGAGTGGAAGACAGGAATATTCCGTGTGCATTTTCCACATTAATGTGTCATTAAAACATTCATGTCAACAAGGAAAAACAGAAATCTGGAAAAACAGAGCAATTGGGGAGAAGTGTTAAATGGGGTATATTTTGTAATTCTTTCCTATTGCAATAGGCAGTCACTGCGCTCTGCCTTATGTCTCCAGCACTGAAAGCTGCAGACACTGATCAACAGGATTAGAAACTGCGAATGTACATCCGAGATCAGACTTGTATGTCAAGGGAAGTCACGTGACTCGGCCTTACTGCTGATGCTGCAGATTCCCTTCCCCCAGCACCCCCTGAACTATGGTGATGCAGCAAAACATGCATCGAGCATCATTTGTTTTCTTTCTAGAAACAGGTTTACTTATAAAAAGATGCAGTCTTTCCCCAACTTTAAAAGCGACAAAATTTGGCTTGCTTTTTTCTAAAAAAAAAACACAGGCAGTAGTTAAGTGATACTTTTGATTTCCCATTTTCCCTCATGTCTGTCCGTGGGCACTATAAATATCATCAGAAATGAACTTTTCCCTTTGTGGCAGTATTCTAGCTGGCAAGTGCAAGTGATAAAATCATTCTCAGCTGGGTGCTGGCACAGTGATAAATGGAGTCTTTGTTAGACATTTATATTGTCTGACAAAATCCAAACATTGAATTACACTAAACAAATACCGTAGCTGGGTGGGGGGTAGGTTAAGCGGATCTATTTTAGCCAGCCTAGCCCCTGTATCTGTGTGTAGGTCTGAATGGGTGGGGGAGGGGGGGTGCAACAGAGAAACAGAGCCACAGACAGACAAAGATGCCTTAGGCATTGCTAGCACTTCCTGAGTAGTTGCTACGCAGTCAGCCTAAAGAACAAAAATCAATAGCTAGGCAAGAATCATGCCACTAAAGTCAAAGTACATGCATGCCATCTTGCACTATGCTATTCATTAAAACAGAAACGTCTGCAGATTTCAAGGTCACACCATAGCGGTTTTTCATTTTATATGTGTATATGTAACCACTCCCTACTGTACCTAATGACATCACAATGCTCACAACACTGTCAATGTGCTCCCTTCTCCACCCCACTCAAGCATTACTCATTTTAAAGGAAGAAGTAATCACAGACACTAATAAAGTATTAATAAAATGCCAGAAAACTGTATTTGGCAATTTTAACAAGTGCATACAGGTACAACTAGAAGCATTCAGTTTTTTTTTGCCAAGTGCTCTGAAAGCAATGTTAGTCACAGTCTACATTAAACAGTTACTGTCACCAAGAAAAAAGGCCAGTACAGAAAGATTTTGCCAATAATGTATAATAATGATTTACATCAGAGAGAGGAAAAACGATTATGAGTACATACCTTCTTAATCTTCAAAAAATATAGAAACACAATGTATTGAAAATCAAAATTGTACAGCCATGTTTACGTGTTGAGTATATACAATTAAATCAGTTTTTTTTGGGAGTTTCAAGAGTGTCGTTCTCTTTTTTTAAAAAAAAAACACAAAACACACAAACGCGAATCATGGGTCTCTCTCCTTTTTTACTTTGACGTCTCCTGCAAGGATGGTGGCAATCTCTCCTTGCATAAAAGCCCAGGGCACATTGGAGCCAACCAGTGGGCACTTCTCTCCGCTGGGGCAGTACACCTCGCCTGTGGCTCCCTGTTGCTTGATGCTCTCCCTGGAGCAGGGGAAGCAGAATTTGTGCGAGGGCACCGATGGGCACTGGACAAAGTGGGTGTCCTCCAAGCGTTCATGGCATAACGTACAACAGAGGGGCACACTGCTGGGCACCGAGGAGTCTGGAATGTTTGGCGGGTGAACTGGCTCAATGCCTGGGTGAGGGTTACCCGCCGGCGCAGCTGCGTCCCGGTGACCCATCCGCCTCTGGTTCAGGGACGACGGCGAGAGGGGGCTGCTGCTATTGCGTCGGGTGGTCGAATGGACCTGTCCAGCTTCCTTTGGCGAGTGCACACTGCCCGCGTTGTCCGCCACCAGAATCAAGGCGGCCATGGGAGACTGTCCATTCTGCCCGCCATCCGGCGGCGTGGAGTGGGGCGAAGGCGACGGGGCATAGGGTGCTGGCGTCATCTTCAACCCATCGGTGGACATCAGGGGCCAAGGCTGCCCCTCCCCGTTGACCTTGCTGCCAAGGGGTGGCCCCGTCCCTTCGGTGTCTGGTTCAGGCGACGCTTTCCTCTTGCGTCCTCCCCGAGTACCTGGTGATGGAGGAGGAAGGAGTGGGAATGAGGGAGGAGGGGATGTCATTTTAAAGGCAGCTTGGCAACACAGAAAACAACAATAGCAGGCACCTTAGAAGGAAAATAAACGCACACTCGTGGTCTGGTTGCTTTTGCAGTCAAGCCCCACTTTCCGGAAGTAGCACGCTCTTGTCACAGGCCTGAATGGCCGAGTGGCTTCTTTCCACCACTTTATCAATAAAGATGAGCAGAGGTAACCCCCTACTAGCCCTCACCGCCCACTTTCCTGATTCTAGCTTCATCCCACTGTGTTTGCAAACACAGGGAGACAGTGAGTTCCCTGGGGCATGCAAAGGTAGCCTCAGCTCGCACCCCACCTCTCCCCAAACAGAGCCCTCACCACCTGCCCGTTCCTTCTGCAGCAACTTGTGCATTGGGTTATTGGCACAGGAGACCTGAGAGTGCTGCACTTCTCTAGCGCCTACCTGACTTGGCTGCAGCCGCCGCTGCTGCCGCAGCTGAGGCCTCGAAAGCCAGCACCCGGCCGTGCTGCAGCGGGTGCTCCTTTTTGAAGCGGACATCGAACGGCGGGTGTCCGGCCAGGCTCATCAGCGTCTCCTTCACCGTCTTGGGCTTACCGGCCCAGTCATCAACCCGGTTCTTGAGGCTGTCGGCCAGCTCGGCCAGGCCTTCGGGTCGGTGCTTACTGCTGCTGCAGTCCTTGGCGGTCGCCTCGTGTTCCGGGGGAGCGGAGGAGGAGGATGATCCGCTACCGGGCCGTTTGTTTACATCCAGCAGGCGACCGTTCACACCGTGCGGCTGGGAGGACGAAGACGAGGAAGAGGAGGAGGAAGAGGACGACGACGAAGGAGTAGGTGGAGGAGGCAGAGGGTGCGAGCTGCCGTTCACCATGGGCACCAGGCTGGGGAGCGGCGGCGGGGGAGCCCCCCTCCTCGAGTTGGGACTCTGCCGGTTCAGCTCGGGCGGCTCGTCCGCCCCCTTGGCGTAGCCGTTCAGCAGCGAGCCGTTCTGCCGAGCCGAGGTCGGGAATTCCAAGCGAGGGGGAGGCCGGTCGGATGCCAGCGGGTACCGATCCAGCGGCTGGGGAGGCCTGGTTGAGCAGCCGTCCGACGGGTGCACCAGCGGCGCCGAGCTCTCTTTAGCCAGGGCCGCTTTGGCGGCGACGGCGACCGGCCCCGGCGAGCGGCCCTCCTGGAAACCGTGTGCCCGCTTCAGTTGGCGGGCCGTGTCGATCACGAACTCGATGCGGTCGGCGCCCTCGTAGTTGACGCATCCCCGGCACACGGGCTCAGTGAAGTCCCAGATCATCGCCCACGGCATGCGGGGCAGGTCGCACAGGTAACAGGACTGTCTCCGGGTGGAGGCGACCGTGGCAGACGACATGGCGAGCGGCGGCGGATCAGAGATCCTCTTCCCTCTTGATTGAGAGGTGGAGGAGAGGAGGGGAGGTGTGTGGTGTGGGGTGAGGAGGAGGAGGGGGAGTAGGGGGTGGGGTAGTCTCCGGCTCAGGGTGTCGCACCCGCTATTCTCACAGTCTCTGGGTGGGTGTGTGTCTCACTGTGTGTATGTGTGTGTGTATGTGTAATGCAGGATTCGCCCTCCGTCCCTCTCCACCTTTTTCTTGCTGACTATGCAACAATCTCGATGCAACAAAAAAGGATACAATAACAATCCAACAATAACAACACGGCGATGTTAACAGAGACTGCGAAAAAAAACAGAAACAAAGTATCTACATGAAATGGTTACTAAGTTGCAACTTCATGGCAGCGGCAGCGCCTGTCCCCGGAGCGCGCGGCCCGGACTCACTCGCTCGCTCTCCCTCTCACTGCCCCTTCCTCGCTTGCCCCGGCCTGACGTCACCTGTCAATCACTCACCCCACCTCCTGGACCCACAGCGGTTCTTCGACAGACGCCCGCGCGCATGCGCTGCGCCACCCCTCCCCAACCCCCCCCAAACCATCCCATCGCCAGTGCGAGGAGCTGGAGTGGACCTCTGGTGACGTAGTTCCATTGTCCTTGCCCCGCCCCCTCCTCTGTGTAGGGGAGGAAGGAAGAGGTGCGCATGCGTTCCCCTCCCCCCCTCCAACTCTATTCCTTCTCACGCTCCGTGTCATGAAGAGCTCCGTTTACCAACATTCCATTCGGAATGCCACGGCGGCGCGCACCACCACAAGCCCGCACCCAGGGCGCGCGCCTCACCGGCATCCCTGCAGCGTTGACTCGTGTTTTTTTTATGCTTGATTTCGCAGCAGCGGATTGCAATGCCAGAGAGAAAAACGAAGTAACCAAAACCCGGGGCCAGCCTCACCAGACGGAAACGCCAGTCAATGCGAAGAAAGCGCCTTTGAGAGAAGAAAAACACGCGCGCGCGCACACACACGAGGGCAGTGAAAGGAGATCCTGAGCGCACTGCAAATTAGTGATTCAACCACTCTAAAATTAGAAGCGGCTGTCATGAATGGGACTTCTTTTCCCCCCAACCCGTCCCACGCAACCCCAATAAATAAAAGAGCCAACGTGCGAATTCATTGTTTTTATGCTTTTGTGTGCTTTCCTTCTTTCCTAACCTGGCGGGCTCGCCTTCTTTAACCCTTCAGGAGCTTCTTGGTGCATTGCTCTTTGGAAGATTGCGTTAATTTTTCCGAACAAAAATAGATTGCAATGAACGTGCGTTAGTAGGATGATTTTTGCATTTTTTAAAAAATTAAATACCCACCGAAATCCTCCTCCCTCCCCCACCGCCTCGTATTGATGGGGCTTTAAGGTGTAAATAGAGTTCTTGAAATAATTTGCCAAAAATAAAACAGGCGGGGATACGGTGAAGCGGAGAGCATTAATCTAATTCCCTGTACTGTATGTACACAGTACAGCCCGGGATGAGGTCAAGGTCCGGTTCTAATGCCCTCCTGTTGATATTGGAAATGTCACAGGACTTTATGCCAACTAAATGCTGTAAGCCTTTGACCTTCCTGTGTTTTATTTTTATGCTGCAAATGAAGGAGCCTAATTGTGCATCTATTTGCGAAAAGAAACAACCCTTACCCCCATTTTGTTTCATTTTTGCTAGACGCTACGCGTCTGTATGGAAAGCCCTCTGCGTACAGTTTGCACACTTTTTCTCTCGCAGTTTCGTTTTTAAATACGCAGGGGATTAAATACGGTGCAACACGCGGCTGTTGCACATCGTTATTATTTGACACATGCTTTCTCCCTGAGTTCTCTTGTCAATGGTGCATTGTAGCATGTTTACAATTTAACAGGGCACTTCTGAAGATTTCCCTTCTAAATAATGAGCTCATTGCAAAATGTGTCATCAAAAAAATACTCCGGCGCTGGCGGGGGTTGGACAAATGTCAACATTCAAGCAGAAATACCGAACATTGCGCGTTACTATTTCCAATGTAATGACCTCAATTCACGAGTAGCAGACTATTTTGTTTTAAGTTTTTTGAGGGGTGCGAATCGCAGACACAAAAAGAGAAATTAGTTTATTTAGTGTGTAAGAGGGATAACTATAAACAAATAAAAATCAACATACTTGGCCTGGATTTTGATAAGAAAGTCTGTGAAACGACTGAGTAAGCAAACAGTGGACACATTTCCATTTTAAGAAATGCGTGCTGCTAAAAATGTGTGGCTATTTAAAACAGCAGCTGTATATCAAAGCAGGCTTCAATAAAAGGGAGTACTTGGGGCAAATGGGGCTAAATATTTTGTACCTTTATAATTACCACGTTTCAATTTTCCTAAGACAAATGTTGGGTGGGTTCCCTCTTCCCCTTCTGTGAAAACCGAGTGGGGGCGCGGGTCCCCCCACTCTGCCTTTTAGAGTTGGACATAAAGGAGCGAGGCTCGTGGTTTCGCTCCGAACCGGGAGCCAATGCGTAAGAAATGTGATACATACAAAACAACAACAAGTTGTGGGTGAGGGCTGCTGCTGTTGGGTGCCTGTGATCATTACTTTCCTGAAAGAGGATGTTAAGCAGTTCAGTCACGTACACACTCTTTCTCTCCGAGCGCCCAGCCCCTCAGGCGCTTGCTCAGCTTGGGCACCGAGCCAAGCTGACAGTGCGCAGGCGCTGTCCCCAGCCCCGCCTGGCAAAGGGAAACTTGGAGCGAAGCCAGCAATCATTGAAGCAAGCGAAGCTCTCCCAACAAGGAGATCTTTACATTTCTGTCCTCCCGCTTCCAGCACTGGAGAATCTCGACAATATGCTCACTTTCTACAGATTCCCTGAACTCATGTCGACCGAAATGAGGCATTCAAATCACACCAGTACACGAGTATTCATATAACATCATCAAGGAAGTAGTTAGGAGCAGAGTTGTGTAAAACAACGAGCAGGCAGCATGAGTGGCATGTTTCGGTGCTTTCATCTCACTAATACGTTCTTGTTATCAATAAATTATATATGTCTCATGTATAGTACGCACGGCGCCGTATAGTGCGCAGGTTACAAAGCTTATGTATTTCTATGAAAATAATAAGAGTAATCTCAACTCTGTTATTGTAGCAGCTTGCTGTGCAGTGCAAACACCTTGGTGGGTAAATATAACACGATTGACCCAATTCACGATCAACTGAAAAGATTGTGAAACGCCATGTGTTGCATCAAATACTTTTCCAAACTGCAGTAGGATGTTTCAAGTGTTTGCAGGACTTTGCACGGAGACGGTGGGAGGGGGAGGGGGGGAGGTGGTGATGGTGGTGGATTGTTGCGAACATGCCACGTAGGCTCATTTCTCATCCGCTCTCTCCTTCTTAGACTCTCTCCCTCGTTGCAATAGCAGGAAACAGTGGAAACTGATGCTGGCAAATGCAGAAAGACAGAGAGGGAGACTTGTAAATACTACCCTGATTCCAGGTGTAATATTCTTGGCCTCACTATAATTGAGACATGAAGACTCAGCTAATATTCTGGGATCTTCCTCCCCACACGAGTAATTCTATCCAAGCAGTTTGTGGACGCATGTTTGAAACCGTGATTCCGATTTCAATCTATATTTCTTTGTTCAGCACTGGCTTTTGTGGGGTATGTGTGTGTGCGTTCGCAGATTCGAAATAAACTACTTTTATGATACGAATCAATACATTTTAACAATGACCTATCCCGACTCTATTTTCTTTACAGAATGATCAGTGTAGCTGCTTTGGAACAAATACACAAATATTTCTGTTCAGTATCAGCTGACAGAGAGAACTGACGGGGAATTGTATTAGCGTCAATTTCAAGCCACAATAGAGAAGCGGCAACGGACAGCAACAACACTCAAGATTGTTTGAATTGATGGGATTATGCACGCTGCGCTGATTTCCCTTTTTCTTTTAAAAATAAATCCCCTCAGGTACTGATGGGGAAAGAATGATGTTTGAAGACACACATCACTAATTAGCCTGTCTCACTTCATTCCTCTACAGCAGCATTAGGCTTTGTTTACTGATACAGATGCAAAGTGAATGCTAATCTGGTGAGCGAAACCAACACGTGGTTTTTGCAGACAGCAGATGGGAACTTCTGATGTAAAAGGTTTTCTTTAAAATAAAGGGCTTGTAACCCTTGCAGTTCCGGAACAGCTTTACGTTGGCGCCTCATGTACAGGAGCGACACTTCCCCATTGCTAGCTGCTCTTTCCTGTTGGAGGTTTGCGGGTTATTTACTAGCATGTCATTTTCAACAGTGTTTTTTTTTAAATAAAGAGCTGACAGGAAAAGGACGGGACTTGTTTTCGTTTCTGTAGCACGATGTCCTTTGACAGCACTAAGTGAAGTCACTGGTCTGAAGGCGTGGCTGGAGGTCACATCAGTCTCTCGGAGAGACTGAACGTCCTATCGTACAGCCCACTCTTCAATGTTAATATGACATGAACCCACAGCTTCCTGATTCAGCCACTGTCTGAGGTACAGAAGTGTCATGGAAAGTGTTGACCTGGAATCACTTGTAATAGGCGTGATGTTCAACAAGCTGTGACCTTCCCAGGTATGGGTGGGTGGCACCTCCACAACATCTAACTTCTCTGCTGCTGCAGGATTATTCTTGCCCTTTGTTTCCTCTTCAGGTGAACACTGTCCTGGAAAGCCCACCATTATCTCCCTAACTACCTATATCCTAACTTATACCCAATCTTCTTCACCATCTTTTTCCGCTGTGCTGGCCAACACACATTGTCTCCAGTACAATCTAACAATGGCCTCATTTTAAAACTTGCTATGTTCAGTTCCCTGAGTAGCCCCAGTCCTCTCTCTCTGTAACTTCCAACAGCCTCACTACAACCTTTCAAGTCTTCCAATTTCAGCCACTCATATCCCCACTTTTCTCTTTAGGAACTTTGGTATTGGTCCCTTCATTGGCAATGTCCTGAGCCTGTATAAGCCTCTCAACTCTCTTCCTTCCTTAGTCACCTGCTATCTCCTCATGAGGCTCAATACCTCATTGAGGGATGAAGCACCTATGAAGCACCTTGTGATGTATATTTAGGGGAGGCAATGGCCAAGTGGTATTATTACTAGACTATTAATCCAGAAACTCAGCCAATGTCCTGAGGACCCAAGTTCGAATCCTGCCATAGCAGATGAAGCTGGAATTAAGGGTATAACAATAACCATTAAACCATTGCCTATCGTTGGATAAAATCCATCAGCTTCACTAATGTTCTTTAGGGAAGGAAATATGGCATTCTTGCCTGGTCTGGATTACATATGACACCAGATCCACAGCAATGTGGGCAATTAAGGATGGGCAATAAATGCTGGCTTGGGTAAAAATGCCCACATCCATGACTGAATAAAACAAAATTGCTTTAAAGTTGCTACATTAGTGCAAGGTTGTTGTTGATTCAGTTCTAATTCATTGTGCTCATTGGTTTTGTGTCAGTGATGTGACTTGTTCAGGGGGTGTTGCTGTACCCTGGGAAGTACTCATCCTCTAAGTTAGAAGCTCCAGCTTTGAACCTTGTTGGCCATGGAGATTTGCTACCTACCTCAACCAAACAGTTTGATGGTTAGCCTGTAAGCCTTTCCAATATGCTTGATGATAGGTATTAAGAGTTGAAGAGTCTCTTGGTCAGGCATCTGTAGAAGACAATGACAAACCACACTGCAGTACTTTGTCCAATAAACATGGACCTTTCCAATAGAAGCCCAGGTTCCAGATGTTAGAAATAGGAACAGGAGAAAATATTGACAGATGTAACTTGGCCAATGACTGGATTCATAGTGTCTGAGCCACCTACACGTGTAAATGACTTCTGTCATCCTGTGTTTGCCTCATGTTGGCTACGTATGTGAATTTATGGCAAAGTTCTGTACTCCGAATCAAACTATAGGGAATCAGTTGGCTCTTGGTTTAAAACAGTTGAGACACAGTGCTTTATAGATGTACAGTCATTTAACCAGAACTGCTATTCAATCCCAGTTAAATGTTCGTCCCACCCCATTATTGCCATCTTTGATTGTCTTGAGCCACTTGAAACCCAGGAGCAAATAGTTGGTTGTGCACTTCCAGTCTGTTGCAGGGTCTTACTTTAAATTGCTGCCATGGCTGCCACTGTTGTAGGGGAAAGCCCCTGGGCAGTGGCCTAATGGTCACAGATATTGTGTGTGATTTGGCTCATTCGATGCTTCAGTGGTGAGGAGGTTGGAGTTGCAGAGATGACAGACCATTTAAGGGAGGAATGGTCAGGGAGGCTATGGTGGGGGGACAGATTGGAATATACAAATGATACAGTTCATGTAAAGTTTATACAAACATCATCAGATGAGTACACTGATAAATTCCTGGCAAATGAGGCGCATTGGCGCAACGCAGCTTGTATACATCAAAATGGAGGTCCAGTATGACCACTACAGTTACTTCCAAGTATCGCTGCTTTTTAAAATCAGGATTCCCCTCCATGAGACTTCATGGAACTCCTCACCAGGGTGTCCACGGTGTCCTTATTGAGTCTTTGAAAGATCTATCCAGAGATCTCAGCTTTGCTGGTCTGCATTGCTGATCTCATTGGTGATGGTGTTGTCAGATCTTGTGCTATCAATCGTACTTTGCTGTCAAATGAATGTGTTTCAGGCCCAGTTCAGAGCAGTACTGCGGGAGTGTCTCACAATCAGAGGCATTGTCTTTTAGAGACTGAGACCCTGGATGCCCTAGCTCTCACATGGGTCTAAAAGATTCCATTATTTTGAAGAAAATCAAGGCCATTCCCTATCACCCCATCAAAACATAGATAATCCGGTCACTCATCGCTGGATTGTAGGAGCTTGGCTGCTGTGTTTCCTATATTAAAATAGCAATGTTTGAAATTACACTTCAAAAATACTTACTAAAAGACTATAAAGTACATTGGACTGCCCTGAGGTCAGGAAAGGCATTGAATAACTGCAAGCCTTTTTTACCTTGTCATCTTTTTAACTCTTTTATGCCTCCCTGACACTGTTACAGAATTTCCTCTATTCACGGGAGAGTTTCACTGATTCAATTTCATGATACTATTTATGGTAAATGTAATTTTGTCATAGGTACAATGTACACAATACTTAGCAAATAATTTGTCTTCAAATTAAATTGGACATATTAAAGCTCACATGGCTGTTTAACTCATACTGGGATCTTTAAGGTCTGATAATTAGGGGTGAGAAGCATTGCATTAACATGTTTGTACAGGCTGAGTAGGTATAGCTTCTACTATAAAGTGAGCCTAGTCATCAGTGCCCCCTCTAGAAAGAGGGTGAGCATCTTATCAGCCTTTGTAACTGAAGATTTATGAAGGACTTTTGTTTGAACAAGGAACTCAGACAGCCTTGCACTGTTGAAATCACCTGGGAGGAGCAACCGAAGCTGTGAGGCAGCTGAATAAACATCAGTCGAGATAGTCATTAACGCACGATGCCTTGAAGATTTCCTGGCATTTCAGTTGTGAATATTAATTCAGCTCCCCCTCATTGCTACGAAGACTCTATATCTTCTTTCATTCTGCTGCTTCAGTGCTGGCATTTAGGCATCTGAGAAAGACGCCCTGGCTCAAGCCCCATGAGACAATAATCCAGGCTGACCTGTTTGGAGTCCATACTGGGGGGGTGCTGCACTGCCAGAAGTGCTGCCTTTCAGATGAAGCATTAAACTGAGGCCAAGGCAGGGGGGAGTGCATAAAAAGTCTCAGGCAATTTTTTTTAAAAACTAGGGAGTTCTGTCCAATACTTATTCCTCAGTGAACATCACTAATGCAGATTATTTCTTCATTTCTATCAGTGATTCTCATTAGAAATTGTGTGCTTTATTTGGGCTTTCCATACAGTATAACAGTGACTGTGTTTCAAAGGACTTCATTAGTTAGAAAACACTTCAGGACATCCTACTCTAGCACATCCTTTGACTAGACCTCATAGGGTTAGAACCTTCTACTTTACCCTCAGTCTATCCAGTTTACCATGTATCTACTTTTATAAACCTGATCTAACCATCCTGGTTCCTCCTGCCCTGTTATCTCATACTATTAACTCTAATCTTATTCTCTTTCTTATCGTCTTCGGATCAAGTGTTCTGGGTTGTTGCTGTAACAAAACCTCATTTTAGGAACTGTAGGAGACCATTCAGCCCCGGCCCAGCTCCACAAACCAGTTAGATCATAGCTGATCTGTATGTTAATTAAAACCTCCCCATTGTTCATCATCTTGAACTAGTGCAGCTAAAAGAATCTTTACATGACCACCTGATCGATCCAGGCAGCCTTAGGTAAATTCCCTGCCCCAATTTTTCTTCTTGCTTTCAGTCTGAGTTCCTGATACCAAGCAGGAAAGGGTGTCCATAGGAAGCCCTTGGCTAAAAATAGACTCAGTTTTGACAAAGAGATAATATATATTACTTAGTAGCTAGTTACAGTACATCTGAGGCACATGATGATCTCTTGTGAGACATCGGGCTCAATTTAAAAATTCAAATTACTGCTACTAAAGCATTCTGGTACAGGCGACAAAAATAGCCACCACACATTGGGACACTACTTAGCTCCACCCAGCCTTTATATGCTGATGAGTGGAGCTTATCTCATGATATCAGTTAAACCTTTCAGGTACTAACTGTCCTATATGACAAGCTTCATCTACCACAAGGACAAACAAGGCAAGACAAGAGGGATGAAGGTAGGGCCCTCGGAAGCACTGAGGATCTTAGGGACCTGGCGTACACATACACTGATCCCTTAAGGTAGCAGGACAGACAGATAAATTGGTTAAGAAGGCTTATGGCATACATGCTTTTATTAGTCAAGGCATAAAATTTAAGAACAGGAGGGAAATTTGAAACCATATAAAATGTTTCTTAGGCCACAATTGGATTATCGTGTGTAGGTCTGGAGTCCATGTAATAGGAGGGATGGGATAGCTCAGGAGAATGTGCAGAGGAGATTTACGAGGATGGTGCCTAGATTGGAGAGTTTCAGCTATAGAGTCACACAGCATGGAATCAGACCCTTCAGTCCAAGTTATCCATGCTGACCAAACATCCCAATCTGCCCTAGACCCAATTGTCAGCATTTGGCCCATATCCGTTTAAACCTTTCCTATTCATATAACCCATACTGATGCCTTTTAAATATTGTAATCGTACCTGCCACTGCCACTTCCTCTGGCATCTCATTCCATGTACGCACCACCCTCCATGTGAAAAGGTTATCCCTCAGGTCCTTTTCAAATCTTTCCCCTCTCACCTTAAACCTATGCCCTCTAGTTTTGGACTCCCCCATCCTAAGAAAAAAACCTTGGCTATTCACCCTATCTATGCCCGTCACCATTTTATAAATCTCAGTAAGGTCAGTCCTCAGCCTCTGACCCTCCAGGGAAAAAAGAAAACAGCCCATTCAGCCTCTCCCTATAACTCAAGCCTTCCAGTCCTGGCAACGTCTTTGTAAATCTTTTCTACATCCTCGCAAATCCAACATAATTTGGATAAGCATATGGATGACGATGGGATAGTGTAGGAGGACGGGCTTAGATTAGTTCACAGGCCGGTGCAACATGGAGGGCCGAAGGGCCTGTTCTGCGCTGTATTGTTCTATGTTCTAACATATTTCGTATAGAAGGACCATCAGAATCATACCCAGTGTTCCAAAAGAGACCTCACAATTGTCCCGTATAGCAGCAAAATGACATCCCATCTCCTATACCCAATATTCCGACCAATGAAGGCAACTATACCAACTGGCTTCTTCACTACCCTGTCTATCTGTGACTCTCCTATCAAGGAACTACGCACCTGCACCCCTATATCTCTTTGTTCAGCAACACTCCCCAGGGCCCTACCATTAACTGTATAACCTGACCAGGTTTGCATTACCGAAAATGCATCAACTCACATTTATCGAATTTAAACTCCATCTGCCACTCATCACCCCATTGACCCATCTGATCAAGGTCGCATTGTACTCCGAGATAATCTTCTTCGCTGTCCACTACAGTACCTATTTTGGTGTCATCTGAAAATTTACTAATCATACTTCCTATATTCACATCCGCATTTATATAAGTGACGAAAAGCAGCGGATTGAGCACCAATCTTTGTGGCATACCACTTGTTATAGTCCAAAAAGCAACCCTCCCCTACTATCCTTTGTCTCCTACCTACAAGCCAATTTTGTATCCAATTGTATCTAACCTTACTAACTAGTCTTTGTGAAGTGAGATTGTATAGACTAGGGTTTTTTCTCCTTAGAGCAGAGGATTTTCAGAGGGAACTTGACTGAGATGTATAGGTCACAGATAGGGTAGGCAGAAATAAACTTTTTCCCTTTCTAAGGGAACAATGACTTAGGGACATAAGTTTAAGTTAAAGGGCAGAAGTTGAGAAGAGAAGTGAAGACAAAACTTTTCATCTAGAGGGTGGTGGAAATCTGGAACTCACTGCCTTTAAGGATGGTCCAGGCAGAGACCCCCACAATAATGAAGAAGTATTTAGATGTGCACCTGCAATGCTAAGGCACACAAGGCTACGGACCAAGCACTGGAAAATGGGACTGGAAAAGTTAGGTAACAAAGTGTGGAGCTGGATGAACACAGCAGGCCAAGCAGCATTGCAGGAGCACAAAAGCTGACGTTTCCAGCCTAGAGCCTTCATGGGGTCAGGATGAAGGGTCTAGGCCCGAAACGTCAGCTTTTGTGCTCCTGAGATGCTGCTTGGGCTGCTGTGTTCATCCAGCTCCACACTTTGTTATCTCAGATTCTCCAGCATCTGCAGTTCCCATTATCACTGGAAAAGTTAGGTGGTTGCTTTTGACTGGCATGGCCACAATGGGCCAAAGGGCCTTTTTCTGTGCTGTAGATCTCTGTGACTCTGTGACCTTAGTTCCATGTCTCAGCTTTTACCCAACAAAAGTCGATTGTAAATTGACCCCTAGCTTCGAACGGCAGAGTGTTCCTGGTTTCCATTGCTCTTTGTGTGAAGACTTTTTTCTGACATCAACCCAGAATGTGGCCCTTATTGTGAAGTTAAGGTAATGCTCCTTTGTTATTGATTCCCCCACCAGTTTTTCTCTATC
Source organism: Stegostoma tigrinum (assembly GCF_030684315.1). NCBI lineage: Eukaryota > Metazoa > Chordata > Chondrichthyes > Orectolobiformes > Stegostomatidae > Stegostoma > Stegostoma tigrinum. Next base: position 95,781,330 of record NC_081357.1, read on the forward strand.
GACGCTACTGTCTTAATCATCTCAACTAAATCACCTCTAAACACAAGGGGGTGCAAGCCTAGTCTAGGCAACATGTCCTCAAGCCTTTTAGCCTCGGTATCATTCCAGTATGTAGGCAGATAATTATCCGCACCCCTCAGCCAACTTATCAGTAGGACTAATAAACTACAAAACCCTGGTCCCATCCAACATGCAGGCTCAAATGAGTTATAAAAGTACTCAGAAATCACTATCTTCACTACATTATACTGAAACTCATAACCTTCAAACTTCTAGATGGGAATGCTACCACTGACCAAAGCATTCAATCAATGCTCACTCATGCTTTATGAGCAATGGAATTGTTACTACTTGTCTGTTTGAGGCGGACGTCTCATAAGCACTGCTTATCCCTATAGTTTTGCCTTAAGCAATGGACAGTGTGACCTCCATGTGTAAGCCTTTGTAGATGCAGCGTATCTGTAGCTCAAGAATATACACTAGTCATTTCATTTGCAGTGACATAGGAGAAAGCGAGCTGCTATCAAAGTAAATCTGAAGCCCTGTAGTATAAGGGTGTAAACAGTGTATGTCAATATTCAAACTGATAATAGGAAGTGTTCCAATTTTCAGGAATGCTTCAAGAATTGTTAAGCTTGAAGACATTTGACAATATCCTGTTTCTTCAGCTTCAATATTTTTGTCCCATTGTATCATGATCAGTTTTTATTAACCAGAACTGTTTGCTGGAAGGTAAACTCAGTTAGGAAAGATAATAATATGTGCCACATAGCTAGGTACAAGTTATTGGCTTTTATTTCAGGAAGAAAATCAATATTTGTCAAAGTCCTCCCCGTGGACTTTTCTTTTTGGAGGAAGAGGGATTTGTGTTTTTTTTACCAGACAGAGTTCTGTGATTCAGAGGTTTTGAAAAATAAATTTTCAGCAAATACCAATGTTTCAAAACAGCCAAAGCTGGCTGTTGGAATCCAATTTAGCTGAAATGATGAATGTTGGGTTCAGTATTGCTGCTTCAGGATCATAACAATGCCCCTCTGTAGCTTTGAACACTTTGCACCCCTGGGTTTCAGAAGCTGACAGTTTAGTTTTTAACCTGTGCAAATGTTGAAGTTGCTATTTTGTAAAATGAGCATTCAAAGATGAGAGGTGATTATGTGACATTCTTCCAGCCATGACTCATTGACACGTTCTCCTGTTTCAAAATTGAAAGTTCATGGAGCAGAATGCAGATTGTCACCAACATGTTGTACATGTGGGTGCTAATGTCAAGCACGACATGGGTGGTATTCTTGTCTCTGAATCGAAAGTCTGTGGATTCAAGTCTCACTCCAGGGATTTGAGTACATGAGGAAAAAGAGAAAACTGATGGAGGAGGGTTTCTACTTTTAGCTGTGATATTAAATAAAGGTCCTGTTAAGTAAATGGTGTAAATCCCCTGGCACTGTTCAAAGAAGAGGAGTGGCGTTCTAATCTGTATGGTGTACGTTTCCTGGGCAGTGTTCATCCATCAATTCCTTAAAACATTCACACTCTGCACCACTGCTGATATTTCTCCATCAGCCCCTTAAACAATCCCTCCCTCCGGCTTGGATGATGTTCTCCTTCAACGCCTTAAACATTCACTCCGTCTGGCATTGCTTGTTGGTAGCAGCGTGGACCATCCACAAATTGCACTGCAGCAATTCATTTCTAGATTCCAGAAAGATCCAAGTGGAATAGGAAACCTTGAAGAAGAAATAGCAGGACATAAAGAAAATTATACCACCATCAAACAGATTCAATATGTTTTTGTGAAAGAGAAATGCTTTTGACAAATCTATTAGATTTATTTGAGTATGTAGCAAGCAGGATGGATAAAGGAAAACCAGTAAATGTCGTATGTATGAATTTTCATATACACATTCATGAAAGTACTGTATAAAAGAGTTATTGCACAAGATAACAATTCATACTTTTGATGGATTAGTATTAATAAAGCAGTGGCCAACTAACAAGGATGAATATTGGGATCATTGTTTTATTTTCACTTTGACAAATTGTAACCAATGTAATGTCACAGCGATCAGGGCCTCAGCTATTTCTAATCTTTATTAAAGACTGCATAAAGGCTTCAAGTGTTTGTTGCCAGATTTGCCGAAACAAAGACAGGGAAGAAAGCAAGATATGAAGAGGATACAGAACACCTTCAGAGGAATATCAATAGATTAAGTGAATGGGCAAAAACGTGGGCAAATGGAAAAGAAACTGGAAGAATTGCGGATGCTGTAAATCAGGAAAAAAAACAGAAGTTGCTGGAAAATCTCAGCACATCTGGCTGCATCTGTGAAGAAAAAAAAACAGAGTTAACATTTTGGGTCCGGACGGGTCACCAGACCCAAAAAGTTAACTCTGATTTTTTTCACAGATGGATGCCAGACCTGTTGAGCATTTCCAGCAACTTCTGTGAGCAAATAGAATATCTTGTGCAAAAATGTGAGTTTGTCTACTTTGGCAGGAAGAATAGAAAAATGGAACCTTGTTTAAATAGAGGGAGACTATATTATTGTATGGTACAAAGGGGTCTGAGTGTCTTTGCACATAAATTGCAAAAAGCCAACATGCAGGCCCAGCAGGCATTCAAGAAGATATTGCATGAGGTGGATGGAGTATAAAAGAAGGGAACTCTAACTACAAGTACAGAGCATTAGTGAAACCACATCTGGAGTTCTATGAAAGGGTTTGATCACCTTACTTAAGGAGGGATACACTTGTTTTGGATATAGTTCAGTGAAGATTCATTAGGCTGATTCCTTGGATGAACAGAATGTCTTATGAAGAAACATTGAGCAGGTTGGACCTATATTTATAGTGTAAAGAGTTAATGTTAAAATGTAAATAAGATAGTCATCAATGTGTAAGATCACATCACCAGAATGGCTGGGAAATGCTTCTGTCTTGAAGCCACATGTAAAGTCTTATACCGTACATAATTAGGAATTAGCTGTAATGCTCAAATAAAGGGTATTGTTTACCAACAGCCAAATTTCTGAAGTCTGTATCAATCCCAATCCCATTTACAGTCAAATGACAATCACAATTGCCGTAACAGAAAATTTATTGAAGTTTATAAGATTGAGAAGTGACCTTATTGAAACATATAGGTTCCGAGGGGGCTGGACAGGATGGATGCTAGGATCTTTTCTTTTATGGAGAAATCCAGAGTTATTTTAAAATTAAGAGATCTCCCATTTAAGACAGAGACTAGGAGCAGTTGGTTGCCTCAGATGGTCGTTAGTGTTTCATAATTAAACCATTTCCTGTTTTATTGCAAAAGTACTGAGGAAGCCAGCAATCGATGAGTTGTAACATTCAGAGCACATTCAGGCCGGAAGGTTGCTAGGTAGTTACATTCAATCCAGCACAGCAGTAGGGGCAGGGCTTAATTTTCCATAGGTCACTCACGACTGTTTGGTGACAGAGAATTTCGAGGTTGCAAACAGTTGGGAAAGCCATGGAGTGTGTGAGAGGGAGAGGGAAAAGCAGACACAACATTGGGACTAGGCCCGAAACGTCAGCTTTTGTGCTCCTGAGATGCTGCTTGGCCTGCTGTGTTCATCCAGCCTCACATTTTATTATCTTGGAATCTCCAGCATCTGCAGTTCCCATTATCTCTGACAACATTGGGACTGCTGGGAACTGTGCTGCTGAAAGGCAATGACACTAATTGAGTCATCAACACTGCAGCTGAGGACTGAATGAGAAGTCAAGCTCTGTTTTATTGAACTCAGGAGAAGTTCTAGGAATTAGCAGTTGGCTAAGTATTAGAGTGAGGGCTCAAAAATGCCCTGAGAGTTGTGAGGGCTGATAAATAGTTGTGTACCCCCCATGAGCAGTACTTGCATCGTGCAGGTTGAGCCAAGTTGGAGTTTAGGAATAAGCCAAGGGCAGGAGAGGCTCTGTAAGGCTGTCCTGTTGGTTACAAGCTAAGTTTGTAACCCCCTGCATGTTGGAATGCAGTTTCCAGAGGCATGGAGCCATGGAGGTGTACAGCATGGAAACAGACCCTTCAGTCCAACTTGTCCATGCTGACCAGATATTCTAAATCAATCTAGTCCCACTTGTCAGCATTTTGCCCATATCCCTCTAAACCCTTAATATTCGTGTACCCAGGAAAGTGCCTTTTAAATGTTGTAATTTACCTCAGCCTCCACCACTTCCTCTGGCAGCTCATTCTATAAAAGCACCACCCACTGCGTGAAAACGTTATCCCTTAGATTCGTTTTAAATCTTTCACTTCTCATCTCAAACCCATAACCTCTGGTTTTGGACTCCCCTACCCTGGGGAAAAGACCTTGATTATTCACCCTATCCATGACCCTCATGATTTTATAAACCTCTATAAGGTCACCCTTCAGCCTCCAATGCTCCAGTGAAAATAACCCCAGTGTATTTAGCCTCTCCTTATAGCTCAAACTCTCCAACCCTGCCAACATCCTTGCAAATCTTTTCTGAACCCTTTCAGGTTTCATAACATCCTTTCTGTAGCAGGGAGGCCAGAATTGTACACACTATTCCAAAAGTGGCCAAACCAATGTCCTGTACAGCTGCAACATGACATCCCAACTCCTATACTCAATGCACTGACCAATAAATGGAAGCATACCAAACACCTTCCTCACCACCCTGTCTACATGCGACTCCACTTTCAAGGTAATAAGCACCTGCATCCCAAGGTCTCTTTGTTCAGCAACACTCCCCATGGCCTTACCAGTAAGTGTATAAGTCCTGCTCTGATTTGCCTTTCCAAAATGCAGCACCTCACATTTATCTAAATAAAACTCCATCTGCCACTCCTCAGCCCATTGGCCCATTTGATCAAGGTCCCGTCACACTCTGAGGTAACCTTCTTCGCTGTCCAATACACTGCCAGGTTTGGGTGTCATCTGCAAACTTACCAACCACACCCATTATGTTCACATCCAAATTAGTTATATAAATGACAAACAACAGTGGACCCAGCACCGAACTTCATGGCACACCGCTGGTCACTGGTTTCCCGTCTGAGAAACAACCGTCCATAAGCACCAGCCCCTGTCTCTTACAGACCAAGGGAGCATTGGCTCAGGAAAGAGGGCTGATGAATAGAACAGAAACTATGACCGAGACAGCCTGTGACAGAGCTGCTTGAGGAACAGTTCTAAGGCTGTTCAGTAAAACTGAAGAATTGTAATCATTTGTGCTGTTTGCTGAGATTTGATGACCCACTGTGTCATTAATGTCTGGAAGGACTTGCTGAGAAGTCTGTGAGATCTTTCTTGATTACATTTGTGATCTGATGTGTGCTTTGGGGATTTTGGTCACCATCTATTCCCCATGTATACTGCACATTAATTCAGAATTAGAAATATGCAGGCATTGTTGTTATAGCAAAATTTAAAGTTTATCGTTCTTTGTTCAAAAACAATAAGTGTGACCAGGCCATGACAAAAATTCAGCGATCTAGTATTGTAACAGTTTGGAACTTGCCTGGGTCATTGAATATATTCAAGGCTGAGTTAGATTTTGGATTGTCAAAGAAGTCGGGATTATGGGCTCAGACAGGAAAGAGGAGTTAAGGCCACAGTCAAATCAGTCACAATCTGACTGAACGATGGAGCAAGATTGATGGATTGAATGACCTATTCCTGCTCTTGTTGCCAATGGTCTTATGTTCTTCAGTTCCCCTGCCAAGCTCACAAACTCACCTAGAAGGACAAAGGCACAGATACAGGGGAGCACCACCACCGGCAAATGCCCCTCCAAGTCACTCAGCATCCTGATTTGGAGCTGAATTACCCATTCCTCCAGCATCATTGGATCAAATTCCTGGACATCTCTTCATAAAAAGTGGATGTGCCTATACCACTGCACTGATTCAGAAAGCTTGTCATGACCACATCCTCAGAGGGACAACCAGAAATGTTCACATCCCTACAGTAAATTTTGAAAAGGTAGCACACAGTACTACCTTTGAAGAGCATCGAATCATATCCTGTTCAGTGATACATTTTCGTACATAAGATGTACTGCACATAATCAGGCCATTCAGCCCAACAGTTCTATGCTAGTATTCATCATTTCAAGCATCTTTTCATTGCATCTGTGCTATTTTCCTGAACCGCACAATGTGGTAATAAAGCCCAACTACTTTTCAGTTTGAGACATTTTCTTTGAATTCTGGATTAGAGTTATCAGTGGCCATTTTATCTTGTTAGTTCCTTGTTCTGGTGGCTAGAAGATTATGATTGGAGCTAATCTAGAACTATATTTTTTCACTGGAGCTAGGACATTGAGGTGTGACCTTATAGGGGTTTATAAAAAGTCAAGAGAGTTATAGTTAAGGTGAATGGCAGGTATTTTTTCCCTCGGGTGGGGGATTTCAAGACCAAGGGGCATATTTTTAAGAAGATTTAAAAAAACATAAGAGGCAAATATTTTATACAGAGAGAGGTTCGCATGTGGAACAAACTTCCAGAGGAAGCGGTGGAAGCAGGTACAGTCGCAACATTTAAAATACATTTGGATAAGTACATGAATAAGAAATGTTTGCAGCAATATGGGCCAAATGCAGGGAGGTGGGACTAGTTTAGTTTGGGATTATGATTGGCATGGACCAAAGGCTGTGCTTCTGTGTTGTATGACTCTATATCATTCTTCCAATGAGTTTCAAATTTAAAAAATGCATTCCGAGTTCTGACCTTTCTTCCATTTTAAGAAGCAAGAAATTCAAATATATTTTCAGAACATTATTAGTCAGTTCAAAGTGCATTGGTAATCTGTGTTGACAATTATCTGTTTCCAGGGAACCATGGTAACTAACAATTATCATCCTACCTTCTGGAGTATGTGCTTATTTTGATATATTTCTGATAAAAGGTGGTGACAAAGTGCCTTGTGTGGCTAACTCTGCCATGGCTATAAATCCTGTCTCGTTTCACATTGTCAACACCCATCAATAATCTCTATCCTCACTGGTTAACGTCAGGAGAGCTCTTGTTTCTAATTGGTTATGTTTAGTTTCTGTTTATACAAAATCGCACCATGCAAAACTGCTCTTTACCCTCCTGGCAAACAAACTGCAGCCTTCTCAAACAGCAACAACTGAATATCTGCAGAGTCGAATTGTAGCAAGGATACAGTTGCCAGGACAACTAGTCATCCACTCAATTATGTATAAATGTGTTAAAAATCTCATTTCCACTCAGCATCTTTCATTAGAAATGCCTCTTTCCATCTTTAAAATCAATAAACCAAGTTTATCATGCTTTATTATACTGTTCCACTGGAGAATCAAAGGGGAGAGTAATGGGTAGAGGAGAATGTAGAGAGAAAGTTTAGAGTAATATAGAAGAGAGTAACAGAGAGAGGACAACATCTAAAGAAAGGCAGTAACAGAGACAAGATGAGAGCAACAGAGAGAAAAGGGAGAGTAATAGAAGTGAGAACAGCTGTCAAAGCTGAGAGAACAGGAATTGTATCAGAGATAATGGCAGATTTTTATGATGTTTTCATTTGTAATGAACCTTTTGGGGTCATTTCCAAGCCTGGAAGCTGACTCTCGGAATGGCAAACCAATCAATTGCTTTTTAGAGGAATTAACCAACTAAGAACTGACCCCCAGGGCAGACTGAAGCCTCTACACGTGGAGACTCCAGCAATACCTGCTGTGGCAGCATGCACAGTGTGGTTTGCTGATTCAGAGACATGAAAGAGGAGGAGAATGGAGATGTGGAGACAGGAAAGAAATGCTTTGGCCTCTCCCACTGTGTCCAAGCAGTGGGAGGGATGCTGGGGACAGAGGTAGGTAGTTTAACAGTAGAGGAGGTTAGTCATCTTCAGCAGATTGGCTGCTGTCAGGGACACTGTGATGCTGAACTATGTGCTGTGGAAGATGTGAATCCAGTACAAGAAGTAGCTCAGTGAGTTCTTGATATTCAGCAATATTGAATTCCTAGCTGGCAGCCTGCCTGTTCACACCTAGTTTATAGCCAGAAGGTTGGGGGCAGAGGTTTTGGCGTTGCACATTGGGTTGGTTGCCCCGTTAACAATGGAGGAGGCGGCCCTGAAGACTGCAGACTGGCAGAAGGTACCAGTGACCAATGATGGTAAGGTGGAATTGCCCAGAGCCTTGTGAAAGAGTATTTCATTATGCAGTCATTTGGAACTGACCTGTCATCCATGGAGCCCCATCACTAATATATTAGTCCTGGTAGATTGCAAGATGCTCAGGACTGATTTCTCAGTCACCTTCATGCAGCACAAATGAATGCCTTTCATCTCCTTCAGAGACTTTGCTAGAGGCAGTACAATCTTAGTGAAGGAGCAAGACTCTGAGAAAGCACCATCAGATGTCCATCCTCCAGCAGTGCAGATACATTTACCTCCTAGGCTCCATATAAGCAGCTAGAAAGAGTGACAGGAGCTAAGCAGTACTTCTTATGTGAACAGGAGCGTGTGTTGGAGGCAGGGAATGCAGTGGGGTGTCCTTAATGCAGAACGGAGGACAGCCATACTCACTGAATAAAGAAGCTAAATCTTGGAAATCATGAACAAAGGCTGTGCTAATCGAATTGCCCAAATTCCCAGTTTTACACTGTAGGTGGAGGAGTCTGTCTCTGCTAAGACTACTTTCAGGTCTCTGACCAGCTCCATTAAAAGCAAGTCAAAAATGGCTGGCCAATGAGTGACCCACAAAACATTATCCATAAAAGTGAAAAACTTGTAAAGCATTAGTCAACATCAAAGAATGAACTCTACATTGAGGTGTATCCATGTGTGTCGAACCTACAGAAGAAAGGGATGGAGTGGAACCACTGGGGGGGTCTCCTGAGGAGTGGGTGCGTAGCCAGATCACACCCTGTGCCATCAGGTCCTCTGAAGGATTCACATACATTACACTCTGATGCTATGTCAACGTCTGTCCTTACTCAAATACAGAAAGAAGACTCCCTGATTGATGCTGGAGTCTCTCTGATGGGTGTTGGAGTCTCCCTGATGGTTGTTGGAGACTCCCTGATGGGTGTTGGAGTCTCTCTGATGGTGTTAGAGTCTCTCTGATGGTTGTTGGAGTCTCTCTGATGGGTGTTGGAGTGTCTCTGATGGGCGATGGAGTCTCTCTGATGGGCGTTGGAGTCTCTCTGATGGTGATGGAGTCTCCCTGATGGGTGTTGGAGTCTCCCCAATCGGTGTTGGAGTCTCCCTGATGGGTGTTGGAGTCTCCCTGATGGGTGTTGGAGACTCCCTGATGGGTGTTGGAGTCTCTCTGATGGTGTTTGAGTCTCTCTGATGGGTGTTGGAGTCTCCCTGATGGGTGTTGGAGTCTCCCTGATGGGTGTTAGAGATTCCCTCATGGGTGCTGGAGTCTCCCTGATGAGTGTTGGAGTCTCCCTGATGTGTGTTGGAGTCTCCCTGATGGGTGTTGGAGATTCCCTGATTGGTGTTGGAGACTCCCTGATGGGTGTTGGAGACTCCCTGATGGGTGTTGGAGTCTCTCTGATGGTGTTAGAGCCTCTCTGATGGATGTTGGAGTGTCTCTGATGGGCGATGGAGTCTCTCTGATGGGCATTGGAGTCTCTCTGATGGTGATGGAGTCTCGCTGACGAGTGTTGGAGTCTCCCGGATGGGTGTTGGAGTCTCCCTGATGGGTGTTGGAGTGTCTCTGATGGGCGATGGAGTCTCCCTGATGGTGATGGAGTCTCCCTGATCGTGATGGAGTCTCTCTGATGGGCGTTGGAGTCTCTCTGATGGGTGTTGGACTCTCCCTGATGGTGATGGAGTCTCTCTGATGGGCGTTGGAGTCTCCCTGATGGTGATGGAGTCTCTCTGATGGGTGTTGGAGTCTCTCTGATGGGTGATGCAGTCTCCCTGATGGGTGTTGGAGTCTCTCTGATGGTGATGAAGTCTCCCTGATGGGCGATGGAGTCTCTCTGATGGGCGTTGGAGTCTCTCTGATGGGTGATGGAGTCTCTCTGATGGGTGTTGGAGTCTCTCTGATGGTGTTAGAGTCTCTCTGATGGATGTTGGAGTGTCTCTGATGGGCGATGGAGTCTCTCTGATGGGCGTTGGAGTCTCTCTGATGGTGATGGAGTCTCCCTGATGAGTGTTGGAGTCTCCCGGATGGGTGTTGGAGTCTCCCTGATGGGTGTTGGAGTGTCTCTGATGGGTGATGGAGTCTCTCTGATGGTGATGGAGTCTCCCTGATCGTGATGGAGTCTCTCTGATGGGCGTTGGCGTCTCTCTGATGGGTGTTGGAGTCTCCCTGATGGTGATGGAGTCTCTCTGATGGGCGTTGGAGTCTCCCTGATGGTGATGGAGTCTCTCTGATGGGCGTTGGAGTCTCTCTGATGGGTGATGCAGTCTCCCTGATGGGTGTTGGAGTCTCTCTGATGGTGATGGAGTCTCCTTGATGGGCGATGGAGTCTCTCTGATGGGCGTTGGAGTCTCTCTGATGGGTGATGGAGTCTCTCTGATCGGTGTTGGAGTCTCCCTGATGGGTGATGGAGTCTCCCCAATGGTGATGGAGTCTCTCTGATGGGCGTTGGAGTCTCCCTGATGGGTGTTGGAGTCTCCCTGATTGGTGTTGGTGTGTCTCTGATGGGTGTTGGAGTCTCCCTGATGGGTGTTGGAGTCTCTCTGATGGGCATTGGAGTCTCCCTGATGGGTGTTGGAGTCTCCCTGATGGTTGTTGGAGTGTCTCTGATGGGCAATGGAGTCTCTCTGATGGGCGTTGGAGTCTCTCTGATGGTGATGGAGTCTCCCTGATGGTGATGGAGTCTCTCTGATGGGCGTTGGAGTCTCCCTGATGGGTGTTGGAGTCTCCCTGATGGGTGTTGGAGTCTCTCTGATGGGTGTTGAAGTGTCTCTGATGGGCGATGGAGTCTCTCTGATGGGCGTTGGAGTCTCTCTGATGGTGATGGAGTCTCCCTGATGAGTGTTTGAGTCTCCCTGATGGGTCTAGGAGTCTCCCTGATGGGTGTTGGAGACTCTCTGATGGTGGTAGAGTCTCTCTGATGGGTGTTGGAGTCTCCCTGATGGGTGTTGGAGATTCCCTGATGGATGTTGGAGACTTCCTGATGGGTGTTGGAGTCTCTCTGATGGTGGTAGAGTCTCTCTGATGGGTGTTGGAGTCTCTCTGATGGGTGTTGGAGTGTCTCTGATGGGCGATGGAGTCTCTCTGATGGTGTTAGAGTCTCTCTGATGGGTGTTGGAGTCTCCCTGATGGGTGTTGGAGTCTACGATCTGCTTGCCTCTATTTCATTGGTAATTTTTCCATCAAAGCCATTGATTATTGTAGTTTCAGTGGACGATCTCCAGGGATGCGTGCTAATGCTCTGTAAATCAATGAATATAAAACCTGCAACTTGAAGAAGCAATAGTTGCATCATTGCCCATTTTCAAAACAAGGAGGCAATGTAGAATTTGGCAAAGAAGACTCCATTTCAATTAGTAAGGGGCCAATTGACCTGAAACTAATATTTAGTAAAAAGTGGAGGGCTCAGAGAGAGGGTTTTCCTGCCTTAAGTGGTTCAAAGTTTCTGTTGCAAAATAGAATCGCAGTCTCCCACAGATTAGTTTGAGTAGTTCCTTGTCTCCAGTGACTCAGCCGTTCTCGGTAATACTGGCAAAGGGACAGAGAACGTTGACGCACTGGCGGCAATATATTTGTAATTCTTATGCACACAGTGTACCATGAAATAGAGAGATGTCTGTATGAAAACTGTTGAGGATGTTATGTACAATAATTTAGTTTCATTTACAATTCTGCTAATTGTGCGGCACTCCCTCAGTACTGACCCTCCGACATGTGGCACTCCCTCAGTACCGACCCTCCGACAGTGCGGCACTCCCTCAGTACCGACCCTCCGACCGTGCTGCACTCCCTCAGTACTGACCCTCCGACAGTGCGGCACTCCCTCAGTACTGACCCTCCGACAGTGCGGCACTCCCTCAGTACCGACCCTCCGACCGTGCTGCACTCCCTCAGTACTGACCCTCTGACAGTGCGGCACTCCCTCAGTCTGACCCTCTGACAGTGCGGCACTCCCTCAGTCTGACCCTCTGACAGTGCGATACTCTCCTAATATGATCTCTCTGGCAGTGCAGGTCGCTGCCAGAGCTGCCTCTTAAACAATGTGGCCTATCCTCAATACTGCCTCTGTGACTGTGCAACTCTCTCCACTGCTCGTTTACAGCTTTAAGAGATATGTTTGCTAGTGAGCCAAGAACCTAGATGACAGCAGATGACCAGCAGCCATGAAGGTGGTGAGGAAAAGCAGGAAAGTATAGACCAGGTAGCCTTACATCAGTGGTGGCTCAGTTGTTCAAAGGGTGTCTGACGGTCAGGATTCACATGTGTATGGTGAGGTAATGAATGATTAGGTACAGTCAACATGTTTTTGTGCATGGCAAATCACTAACCTGATTGAGCTTTTTGAGGAGGAGACTAAAAAGATTGATGAAGGCAGAGTGGCAGGTGTTATCTATGTGGACTTCAGCAAAGCATTTGAGAAGGTTCTGCAATGGTAGACTGGTTAGTAAGGTTAGATCACATGGGATCCAGGATGAGCCAGCCAATTGGCGTGAAGGTCGTTGACACAGGGCGATAGTAGAGAGTTGCTTTTCAGAGTGGAGGCCTGTGACCAGTGGTGTGCCACAAGGATCAGTCCTGGTCCACTGGTTTTGTCTTTTATATAAATGATTTGGACGTAAATATAGAAGTGATGGTTGGTAAGTTTGCAGACGATGCCAAAATAGTGGTGGTGTAGTGGGCAGCAAAGAGGGTTATCCCGGAGTAGAATGGGACCTTGATCAGGTGAGCCAACGGGCCAAAGAGTAATAGATGGAACTTAATTTGAGATTGTAAATGTGATATGTTGCATTTTGGTAAGGCAAACCAGGGCAGGACTTCCAGAGTTAATGGGAGAGTGCTGGGAAGCGTCGGTGAACTGAGAAACCTAGGGGTACGGGGGCATAACGTCACAGGGGTCGTGACAAGGGCATGTGGCACAGTTGCCTTCAACAGTCAGAACACTGAGTGCAGGAGTTGGGTGTCAGGCTGCAGCTGTACATGACATTGCTGAGGCCACTTTTCAAACACTGCGTACAGCTCTGGTCACCATTCTCTAGGAAAGGTGTTGTTGAACTTGAGAGGATACAGAAAAGATTTACAAGGATATTGCCGGGATTGGGGGGTTGGAGCTGCAGGGAGAGGCTGAACAGGCTGGGGCTATTTTCCATGGAGCATCAGTGAGGGATGGTCTTATAGATGTTTGTAAATTCATGAGAGGCATGGATGGAGTGAATAGCCAAGGTCCTTTTCCTTGGGTGGGGGAGTCCCAAACTAGAGGGCATAGGTTTAAAGTGAGAGGGGAAAGATTTTAAAAGGAGCTGAGATGTAACATTTTCATATAGAGAGTTGTGCATGTATGGAACAAGCTGCCAGAGGAAGTGGTGGAGGTGCGTACAATTACAACATTTAAAAGATTTCTGGATGGGTGTATGAGTAGGAAGGGCTTAGAGGGATATGGGCCAAAGGCTGGCAAATGGGCCCAGTTCAAACTGGGATGCCTGCTCAGCACAGACAGGTTGGACAAAAGGATCTGTTTCCATGTTGTATGAATCTACGACCCTGAGTCCAAGTAGCAGCATGTTAGAAAAAGGATGTGGTCATAAGTTGCTCTATTACTGCAGGTTATCACCTTGTCGGGTATTTAAACCTGGGGGAGATTGTCTAGTAAATTGAACCCATGCTACTTACAAGAACAAGATTGATCATTCTATCTTAAAGGACACAGCAAAAAGGATTCCGTGACATGGTGATCAGAGATAATGGGAACTGCAGATGCTGGAAAATCCAAGATAACAAAGTGTGGAGCTGGATGAACACAGCAGGCCAAGCAGCATCTCAGGAGCACAAAAGCTGACGTTTCGGGCCTAGACCCTTCATCAGAGAGGGTCCAGGCCCGAAACGTTAGCATTTGTGGTCCTGAGATGCTGCTTGGCCTGCTGTGTTCATCCAGCTTTACACTTGGTTATCTTATTTCCATGACATGGTGATCAGCGATGATTTTCTGAAAACAAAATTTGCCAATAACATGTGCACAGTTAAGAAAAATGGCATAATCTCTGGAGTGCTTGGGCCTTAGATATTTAAGTCTTTCTCTAAAACGATACCCACAACATTAGAAGACTTGAATTCCAAATTCACTGGAGGTAAATTCTTCTCCAAGCTGGATGCCAAGTATATATATTCGTCAGTTCACTGGCAAAGTCAGCTCAAGAAGTCACTGCTTTCAGAACCTCATTTGAAAGGTGTTAGAGACTATCCTTCAGTCTGCCTGTGGGTCAGGGGCTGTTCCAGAAGTATTCCCGGTGTGTGCGCAATGCTGATGATACTACAGCAATGGCAAACCCGAAAGTTTGACGAAGCCTTCACTCTGTGATGGTGACAGCTTGTTATGAAGGATGTATCTCCAACAGTAAGAAATGATCGATAAAAATACCAACTTTTTTTGGTTGTGTATAATCAGTTATGGGAACTATCGCTACCCATGCCTACTCTCAACAACAATATAGTCTTGTAGAGACAATGCAAGTTTTATAATTTCCGAGAATCATGCATTTCAAATGCTTCTGACACAGCATCATCGTTATGACAACTCTTCAGGAAACGCATACTCTACATTTGTGAGAAGGACCACAAATCTGTATTCGAATCAGTCAAACACATTGTCAGCAAAAATAAGTATCTCACAGTCAACCACTGGAAAGTAACCCTAGAAGTCAGCGCATCTCATAAAAGTCTAGTATCATGTACCATTCAGAGTGCAAATTTTGCCATATCATAATCTATAGAAGACTCATCAGAAAGCAAGGCATGAACTTCATGAGCTCTGCCAATCAGCTTGCTTTGCATGAACAGGGTGCAGTTTTCTTTCGGCCACCTCATCTATTTGGCTATCTTTTTGGAAGAAATTCAAAAGTACTTCTAAATCCTCAAATTTGGAGAGCACTTATATGAATTTAAATAGTTCCCCACTGGATCCAGATATTTATTTATCTGAACTTCCCATTGGCTTCAAGATCATAGAACATAGAACAATACAGCACAGAACAGGCCCTTTGGCCCTCAATGTTGTGCCGACCTGTGAACTAATCTAAGCCTATTCCCTACACTATCCCGTCGTCATCCATATGCTTATCGAAGGACTGTTTAAATGCCCCTAATGTGGCTGAGTTAACTATATTGGCAGGCAGGGCATTCCACGCTCTTACCACTCTCTGAGTAAAGAACCTGTCTCTGTCATCTGTCTTAAATCTATCACCCCTCAATTTGCAGCTATGCTCCCTCGCATAAGTTGACGTCATCTTCTGAGGAAAAAAACTCTCACTGTCCACCCTATCTAATCCTCTGATCATCTTGTATGTCTCCATTAAATCCCCTCTTAGCCTTCTTCTCTCCAATGAGAACAGACCCAAGTCCCTCAGCCTTTCCTCATAAGACCTTCACTCCAAACCAGGCAACATCCTGGTAAATCTCCTCTGCACCTTTTCCAATGCTTCCACATCCTTCCTGTAATGGGGCGACCAGAACTGCACACAATATTCCAAGTGAGGCTGCACTAGCGTTTTGTACAGTTGCAGCATGACATCACGGCTCCGGAACTCAATCCCTCCACCAATAAAACCTAACACACCGTAAGTCTTCTTAATAGCACTATCAACCTGGGTGGCAACTTTCAAGGATCTATGTACATGGACACCAAGATCCCACTGCACATCCACAAGAATCTTTCCAATGACCCAGTATTCTGCCTTCCTATTATTCTTCCCAAAGTGAATCACCTCGCATTTATCCGTATTTAACTCCATTTGCCACCTTTCAGCCCAATTTTGCAGTTTATCCAAGTCTCTCTGCAACCTGCAACATTCTTCCACTCTGTCCAACACTCCACCGACTTTAGTGTCATCTGCAAACTTACTAACCCATCCACCAATGCCTGCGTCCAAGGCATTTATAAAAATGACAACAGCAGCGGTCCCAAAACAGATCCTTGAGGCACACCACTAGGAACCGGACTCCAGGCTGAATATTTTCCATCGTTGCCTTCTTACAGAAAGCCAGTTTCTCATCCAAACTGCTAAATCTCCCTCAATCCCATGCCTCCGTATTTTTTCCAAAAGCCTACCATGTGGAACCTTATCAAAGGCTTTACTGAAGTCCATGTACACCACGTCAACTGCCCTACCTTCATCCACATACTTGGTCACCTTCTCAAAAAACTCAATGAGTTTGTGAGACATGACCTGCCCTTGATGAATCCATGTTGACTATCTCCAATCAAATTGTTGCTTGCTAGAAGATTACAAATCCTATCTCTTATAATCCTTTCCAAAACTTTTCCTATAACGGATGTAAGGCTCACTGGTCTATAATTACCTGGGTCATCCCTACTGCCCTTCTTGAACAAGGCACAACATTTGCAATCCTCCAGTCCTCTGGTACTAAACCTGTAGACAATGAGGATTCAAAGATCAAGGCCAAAGGCCCCGCCATCTCCTCCCTAGCTTCCCAGAGAATCCTCGGAAAAATCCCATCCGGCCCAGGGGATTTATATACATTCACACCTTCTAGAATTGATAACACCTTCTCCTTACTAACCTCAATCCTTTCAATTCTAATAGCCCGTAACTCAGTCTTCTCCTCTACAATATTCTCCTTTTCCTGAGTGAAAACAGGTGCGAAATAATCATTTAGCACCTCTCCAATCTCCACAGAGTCCACACACAACTTCCCACTTCTGTCTTTGACTGGCCCTATTCCTACCCTAGTTATCTTCTTATTCCTCACATACCTATGGAAACCTTTAGGATTCTCCTTTATTCTACCTGCCAATGTCTGCTCATGTCCCATCCTTGCTCTTCTTAACTCTCTCTTTAAATTCTTCCTAGCTAATCTGTAACTCTCCATCGCCTCATCTGAACCATCTCATCTCATCGTCACATAAGCCTCCCTCTTCTGCTTAACAAGAGATACAATTTCTTTAGTAAACCACGGTTCCCTTACCTTATCACCTCCTCCCTGCCTGACAGGGACATACCTATCAAGGACACACAATATCTGTTCCTTAAACCAGCTCCACATTTCGATTATTCCCATCCCCTGCATTTTGCTCACCCATTCTATGCCTCCTAAGTCTTGCATAATCACATTATAATTGCCATTCCCCCATCTATAACTCTTGCCCTGTGCCATGTTCCTATTCCTTTCCATCGCTAAGTGAAATATAACCGAATTATGGTCACTCTCTCCAAAGTGCTCACCTACCACTAAATCAAACACCTGGCCTGGTTCATTACCAAGTACCAGATCCAGTGTGGCCTCCCCTCTTGTTGGCCCTTCGACATATTGTGCCAGGAAACCCTCCTGCACACATTGGACAAAAACTGATCCATCTGACATACTAGAGTTATAGCAATTCCAGTCAATGTTAGGGAAGTTAAAGTCTCCCATAATGGCCACCCTGTTCCTTTTACTCCTGCCCAGAACCGTTTTGCCAATCCTCTCCTCCACATCCCTGGAACTTTGCGGAGGCCTATAAAAAAACTCCCAGCAGTGTGGCCTCTCCTCTCCTGTTTCTGACCTCAGCCCATACCACCTCAGTAGACGAGTCCTCATCAAAAGTTCTTTCAGCCACCGTTATACTGTCCTTGATTAACAAAGCCACACCTCCCCCTCTTTTACCACCTTCCCTGATCTTAATGGAAGATCTAAACTCTGGAACCTGCAACATCCATTCCTGACCCTGCTCTATCCATGTCTCCGAAATGGCCACAACATCGAAGTCCCGGGTACCTATCCATGCTGCAAGCTCACCTACCTAATTCCGGATACTCCTGGCATTGAAGTAGTCACACTTCAAAGCCGCCTGCTGTCTGCCAGCACACTCCTGTGACTGAGATCCTGTCCATGTCCTCCCCACTCTCTTCCTCCTGTGTACTGGAATTACACCTCAGTTTCCCATCCCCCTGCTGAGCTAGTTTAAATCCACCCGAAGAGCACTAGCAAATTTCCCACTCAGGATATTAGTACCCCTCTAGTTCAAGTGGAGACCGTCCTGTTTGTAGAGGTCCCACCTTCCCCAGAATGAGCCCTAATTGTCCATGTACCTGAAACCCTCCCTCCTGCAAGATCCCTGCAGCCATGTGTTCAGTTGAAATCTCTCCCTGTCCTTCGCCTCGCTATCACGTGGCACAGGTAACAAACCAGAGATAACCACTCTGTTTGTTCTAGCTCTCAGCTTCCACCCTAGCTCCCTGAAATCCTGCCTTACATCCCTATCCCTCTTTCTACCTTGTTGGTACCTATGTGGACCACGACTTGGGGCTGGTCACCATCTCCCTTCAGGACCCCAAAGACACGATCCGCACCTGGGAGGCAACACACCAACTGTGAATCTCTTTTGTTCCCAACAAATCTTCTTTCTGTCCCT
The DNA here is from genome assembly GCF_030684315.1 of Stegostoma tigrinum. Taxonomy (NCBI): domain Eukaryota; kingdom Metazoa; phylum Chordata; class Chondrichthyes; order Orectolobiformes; family Stegostomatidae; genus Stegostoma; species Stegostoma tigrinum. Next base: position 95,799,839 of record NC_081357.1, read on the forward strand.
CTAACTATTGAGTCCCCAATGACTATCACTCTCTTCCTATCCCCCCTACCCTTCTGTGCAAGAGGGACAGACTCTGTGCTCTGTGCCATCCTTTTTTCAGTTTCAGCATTTTAACCAATTATTCAACTTCTCTTTTCTTCCTTTTCGCTTTCCTTTTGAAACTCTAGTTGTAAACCTTCTTAAATTTTCTTTCCTTTTTATTCCCATTCTCTGAAACCCTAGCTCTAACATCATTTTATCCAACTGAATCTCTGCCACTATAACATTATTTTTTTTTGATTCGGCTCATCCCTTTGACCTGCTCACACTAATCTTCAATTTTCTGGGTCCTAGGTTCTAAAATTCAGGTTTCGCTAGCTTTTGATCTAACTTCTAACTGCGAGTGACCTGCCATATTGAGCAGACTAGCAGCAGGCTGTTCCTTGAAAGAATCATCATGTATTTCAAGTTGCTGCACAAATGACAAAAGTAGCCATTTGTGAATGTAAGCTTTTCCCTAATGTGCAAGAAGCTCAGTGTTCTAGCTTTTCCTTTTCAATTATTACTGTCATACTTTCAATACACCTTACCAGCTCTGAGTTAACCTGGACACACCCCTAATCTGATGGTATAACTAAGGAAGGAGAGTTACCATTGCTGTCTAATACACCACTAAACTGGTCATAACATACACTTAAATTCTTTAACCAGTTACCAATATGGTCAGTTATATAGAACACAAGTAGAAAGTGCTGGAGAAACTCAGCAGGTCTGTGGAGAGAGAAACAGGGTTAACGTTTTAAGTCCAGTCTTTTTCAGAACTATTCTGATTAAAAGTCACTGGTTTTGAAACATTAGCTCTGTTTTTCTCATCACAGACCTGCTGCGTTCCTCCAGCACCCTGTCTTTGTTTCAGATTTCCAGCTTCTGCAGTTCTTTGTTCCATATCAGCAGTCACTTATATATCTTCTTGGCATTAGGTTTAGAATATGAAGTCCCGTCAACCACATTTCTTTCATAAACAAAATTATTGAGTTATTGCAAAAACAGGAATTATTTAGCAGAGATGTAAAGACAATTAGAAATGTGTGCATATTTAACTTTCTAAATAACCCCAACAGACACACAAACACCAGCAAAAGGGAGGAAAATAACATTCTTTGAAGGATTAATTTTGAACAATTATTAGTTATTGAAGGAAGAAAAATGTATAAGGTATGAAATATTCAAACATTTAGGAAGTGACTTCCAAAGAAGTATATTTTTAAAAATTGACGTAAGTGCAATCATACGACACCCTGTGCCCTAGAGGGGAGTACTGGTCATATTTGACAGTGAACATACCCAACATCTGATATGGAATAAAAACCAAAAGAACTGCGGATGCTGTAATTCGGGAACAAAAACAAATTTGCTGGAAAAGCTCAGCAGGCCTGGCAGGATCTGTGAAGGAAAAATGTTGCCGGCCCTGCTGAGCACTGATATGGAATATACAGGTTGAGTTGAGGGGCTCCCGTGACAGTGGCAGTCTCCCTATCATCGGGTCAGCCGTCTCATGACACATCAGATTGATGATAATCTCTGGAATGAGTCAGATCAGTACGTACCATTCAGAGATAGTGAGGGCTGCCGATGCTGGAGTCAGCGATAACACAGTGTGGAGCTGGAGGAACACAGCAGGCCGGGCAGCATCGGAGGAGGGAAGCTGACGTTTCGGGTCGGGACCGTTCTTGTTTTCCCTGCCGCTCTTGTGCCTCAGGAGGTGCAAGCTTCCTCAGGCTACCTTTCTGAGAAAACCCCAGCACTGCTGTGGGTGTATCATTCTGGGTTGGCGTTTCTCTTTGGGCGGGGATTCAGACCCACTACCTCTGGCTCTGAGACAAATAGATTACTCACTGATGGACTCCTCACAGAACCACTTACTATTAGCAGTCCGTTTGTTTCTCTCCCTCTCTTAATCTCTGTCACTCTGGGCTCTGCCTCCACCTATCAGCTCACTCCTTTATCCCCTCTGCCCAACCTTTGACATCAAGAGAAATGCCAACTTTTTCCAGATGCTATCAGTTTCTATAGAAGGCTCACTGGTCTTGAGGTGGCAACTCTGCTTTCTCTCCACAGATGCTGCCAGACTTGCTGAGTTTCTCCAGCAATGTCTGTTTTTGTTTCTTCTATCACCCTGGCTCATTCTTTCTGAATCCTATGTTGCTTTTCTAAAAAGACTCACTGCTCAATGTCCAACATCAAACCCCCAGGGCCACAATCCCAGTTAATGACAAACTGCACTTCGGCTCCATCCTCAGGCCACTTCTGTGCGAAAGGGCTGAAGGCCTTGAAACACGATCTTGTAACTTCCAGAAGGAGTTCAGAGCTGAGACACTGGGGCTGAGGACCCCATTGAAACAGCCACGTGGCAGATCTGAGCTTGTACCTAGTTCCTGGTGAGTACCAGAATCCATTGGATTGGGTTGGACAAGCTGTATGCTAATTCTTGGCCGTTGTTGACCAATCGTTTCTTTGATAGTTAAAGCGAATCCATTTTTGCAATGTTAGCCTGTTGAAGCTGGGGAACCAACACACGAGGGGTAAAAGCAGACCCAGTGGGAACACTCAAAAGGAATTCATTAATTACTTGAAAAGACAAAACAGTGAGATTTTTGTCGAATAAAATGGTGGAATTCATACAGCACAGAACACCAGCCGGCGCTGGCTGTTTGAAAGAGCACAGCCCAATTATTTCCAATCACCACTGATCCCAATCCTTCACCATAGTCACACACTATTTTATTTCTTTAATATCTATTCAATGCATCTTCTGTAGGTGACTGTTGAAACTGCTTCCAACAAGCCTTTCGGGTGAGCTGAGATTGTAGCCTCTGAAGTAGAATTGAACTCTCGACCTACTGGATCAGAGGTCTGAGCAGCCAAAAATAGAGCTGTTGAAAATTCCATTTATGTAGAAATCACCTTTTGGTTTGCATTTCTGAATAGTACAGGGACCGTTTAGACGAACACTGAGTACAAAGTGAATGGATGTGGACCGGAAGCCAGGAAGGAGCTGGATGTGGTTCTGAGAAAGAGTATTGACTGATGTCTTGCCAAATTCTCAAACTGCAAACATCAGAGTGAACAATGTGGGGAACTTGCAAACGACTGCGCACTGGAGGGAACCCATTCTTTTAACGAACAGTCACTGTCCCAGACCAGACCCCATGAACAAACAGACTCACTGTCCAAGACCAGACCCCATTAACCAACAGACTCACTGTCCCATACCAGACCACATTAACCAACAGAGACACTGTCCCAGCCCAGGCCCCATTAACCAACAGTCTCACTGTCCCAGACCATGCCCCATTAACCAACAGAGTCACTGCCGCAGACCAGGCCCCAGGAACCAACAGCCTCAATGTCCCAGACCAGACCCCTTAAACCAACAGAGTCACTGTCCCAGACCAGGCCCCATTAACCAACAGACTCAGTCACCCAGACTATGCCCCATTAACCAACAGAGCCACTAGCCAAGACTAGGACCCATTAACCAACAGTGTCACTGTCCCAGTCTATGCCCGATGAACCAACAGATTCACTGACACAGACAAGGCCCCATTAAGCAAGAGACTGACTGTCCCAGACCAGACCCCATAACCAACAGATTGACTGTCGCAAACCAGGCCCAATAAACCAACAGACTCACTGACCCGGAGGATGCCCCATTAACCAACAGAGTCAGTGTTCCAGACCAGGCCCAATGAACCAACAGAGTCACGGTCGCAGACCAGGCCCCATTAACCAACAGACTCACTCTCCCACACAAGGCCCCATTAACCAGAGTCACTGTCCCATGCCAGGCCCCTTGAACCAACAGACTCACTGTCCCAGACCAGGCCCCATTAACCAACAGACTCACTGTCACAGACCAGGCCCCATTATACAACAGACTCACACTTCCAGAGCAGGCCCAATTAACAAACAGTGTCATTGTCCCAGACCAGGCCCCATTAACCAACAGAGACACTGTCGCCACACAAGCCCCATTAACCAACAGGGTCACTCTCCCACACAAGGCCCCATTAACCAGAGTCACTGTCCCATGCCAGGCCCCATTAAATAACAGACTCACTCTTCCAGACCAGGCCCCATTAACCAACAGAGTCACTGTCCCAGACGAGGCCCCATTAACCAACAGACACACTGTCCCAGAGCATACCCCATTAACCAACAGAGTCACTGTGCCGGACCAGGCCCCATTAACCAACAGACTCACCCTCCCAGACCAGGCCCCATGAACGAACAGACTCATGGTCCCAGAGCATGCCCCATTAACCAACAGAGACACTTTCCCAGACCAGGCCCGATTCACCAACAAAGTCACTGTCCCAGGCCAGGCCCCATTAACCAACAGAGACACTTTCCCAGACCAGGCCCGATTCACCAACAGAGTCACTGTCCCAGACCAGGCCCCATTAACCAACAGAGACACTGTCCCAGACCAGGCCCCATTAACCAACAGATTCACTGTCCCAGACCAGATCCCATGAACCGACAGAGTCGCTGTCCTGGACCAGGACCCATGAATCAACAGAGTCGCTGTCCCAGACCAGGCCCCATTAACCAACAGATTCACTGTCCCAAATCAGGCTCAATTAACCAACAGAGTCACTGTCCCAGACCAGATCCCATGAACCGACAGAGTCGCTGTCCTGGACCAGGCCCCATGAATCAACAGAGACACTGTCCCAGACCAGGCCCCATTAACCAACAGAGACACTGTCCTAGACCAGGCCCCATTAACCAACAGAGACACTGTCCCAAATCAGGCTCAATTAACCAACAGAGTCACTGTCCCAGACCAGATCCCATGAACCGACAGAGTCGCTGTCCTGGACCAGGACCCATGAATCAACAGAGTCGCTGTCCCAGACCAGGCCCCATTAACCAACAGATTCACTGTCCCAAATCAGGCTCAATTAACCAACAGAGTCACTGTCCCAGACCAGATCCCATGAACCGACAGAGTCGCTGTCCTGGACCAGGCCCCATGAATCAACAGAGACACTGTCCCAGACCAGGCCCCATTAACCAACAGAGACACTGTCCTAGACCAGGCCCCATTAACCAACAGAGACACTGTCCCAAATCAGGCTCAATTAACCAACAGAGCCACTGTCCCAGACCAGATCCCATGAACCGACAGAGTCGCTGTCCTGGACCAGGCCCCATGAATCAACAGAGACACTGTCCCAGACCAGGCCCCATTAACCAACAGAGACACTGTCCTAGACCAGGCCCCATTAACCAACAGAGACACTGTCCCAGACCAGGCCCCATTAACTAACAGAGACACTGTCCCAGACCAGGACCCATTAACCAACAATGTCACTGTCCCAAACCAGGCCCCATTAACCAACAGACTCACAGTCCCAGACCAGGCCCCATTAACCAACAGACTCACAGACCCAGACCAGGCCCCATTAACCAACAGAGTCGCAGTCGCAGACTGGGCCCCATTAACCAACAGACTCACTCTCCCACACAAGGCCCCATTAACCAGAGTCACTGTCCCATACCAGGCCCCATTAAACAACGGACTCTCACTTCCAGGGCAGGCCCCATTAACAAACAGTGTCATTGTCCCAGAGCGTACCCCATTACCCAAAAGAGACACTGTCCCAGACGAGGCCCCAATAACCAACAGTTCATGGTCCCAGAGCATGCCCCATTAACCAACAGAGTCACTGTCCCAGACCACGCTCCATTAACCAACAGAGTCACTGTCCTAAACCAGGCCCAATTAACCAACAGAGTCGCTGTCCCAGACCAGGCCCAATGAACCAACACAGTCGCTGTCCCAGACCAGGGCCCTTGAACCAACAGAGTCGCTGTCCCAGACCAGGCCCCATGAACCAACACAGACGCTGTCCCAGACCAGGCCCCTTGAACCAACAGACTCACTGTCCCAGACCAGGCCCCATTAACCAACAGACTCACTGTCCCAGACCAGGCCCCATTAAACAACAGTCTCACACTTCCAGAGCAGGCCCAATTAACAAACAGTGTCATTGTCCCAGACCAGGCCCCATTAACCAACAGAGACACTGTCACAGACCAGGCCCCATTAACCAACAGGGTCACTGTCCCACACAAGCCCCATTAACCAACAGACTCACACTCGCACACAAGGCCCCATTAACCAGAGTCGCTGTCCCATACCAGGCCCCATTAAACAACAGACTCACACTTCCAGAGCAGGCTTCATTAACAAACAGTGTCATTGTCCCAGACCAGGCCCCATTAACCATCAGAATCACTGTCCCGGACCAGACCCCATTAACCAACAGACTCACTGTCCCAGATCAGGCCCCATTAACAAATAGAGACGCTGTCCCAGACTAGGCCACATTAACCAACAGACTCACTGTCCCAGACCAGGCCCCATGAACCAACAGAGTCACTGTCCCAGACTAGGCCACGTTAACCAACAGAGTCACTGTCCCAGACCAGGCCCAATTAACCACCAGACTCACTGTCCCAGACCAGAACCCATTAACCAACAGAGTCACTGTCCCAGACCAGATGCCATTAACCAACAGACTCACTGTCCCAGACCAGGCCACATTAACCAACAGAGTCACTGTCCCAAACCAGGCCCAATTAACCAACAGAGTCGCTGTCCCAGACCAGGCCCAATGATCCAACACAGTCGCTGTCCCAGACCAGGCCCCATGAACCAACAGAGTCGCTGTCCCAGACCATGCCCCATTCACCAACAGACTCACTGTCCCAGACCAGCCCCAATTAACCAAAAGAGTCACTGTCCCAGACCAGGCCCCATGAACCAACAGAGTCGCTGTCCCAGACCAGGCCCCATTAACCAACAGACTCATTGTCCCAAATCAGCCCCAATTAACCAACAGAGTCGCTGTCCCAGATCAGGCCCCATGAACCAATAGAGCCGCTGTCCCAGATCAGGCCCCATGAATCAACAGAGTCGCTGTCCCAGACCATGCCCCATGAACCAACAGACTCACTGTCCCAGACAGGCCGCATTAACCAACAGACTCACTGTCCCAAACCAGGCCCAATTAACCAACAGAGTCGCTGTCCCAGATCAGGCCCCATGAACCAACAGAGCCGCTGTCCCAAACCAGGCCCCATTAACCAACAGAAGCACTATCCCAGACCAGGCCCCATGAACCAACAGACTCAATGTCCCAGACCAGGCCCCATTGACATTCAGAATCACTGTCCCGGACCAGGCCCCATTTTCCAACAGCGTCACTGTCCCAGACCAGGCCCCATTAACCAACAGAGACACTCTCCCAGACCAGGCTCCATTAACCAACAGAGTCACTGTCTTAGACCAGACCCCATTAACCAACAGACTCATGTCCCAGACTAGGCCACATTAACCAACAGACTCACTGTCCCAGACCAGGCCACATTAACCAACAGAGTCGCTGTCCCAGATCAGGCCCCATGAACCAATAGAGTCACTGTCCCAGACCAGGCCCCATTAACCAACAGAATCACTGTCCCAGACCAGGCCACATGAATCAACAGACACACTGTCCCAAACCAGACCCCATTAACCAACAGACTCACTTTCCCAGATCAGGCCCCATGAACCAACAGAGTCGCTGTCCCAGATCAGGCCCCTTGAACCAATAGAGCCGCTGTCCCAGACCAGATGCCATTAACCAACAGAATCACTGTCCCAGGCCAGGCCCGATGAACCAACAGTATCACTTTCCAGACCAGGCCCCATTAACCAACAGACTACATTACCCAGACCAGACCCCATTAACCAACAGACTCACTGTCCCAGACTATGTCCCATTAACCAATAGAGTCACTGACCCAGACCAGGCCCCATGAAACAACAGACTCACTGTCCCAGACCAGGCCCCATAAACCACCAGACGCACTGTCCCAGACCAGACCCCATTAACCAACAGAATCACTGCCCCAGACCAGTTCCCATGAACCAACACAGACACTGTCCCAGACCAGGCCCCATTAACCATCAGAATCACTGTCCCGGACCAGACCCCATTAACCAACAGACTCACTGTCCCAGATCAGGCCCCATTAACAAACAGAGACGCTGTCCCAGACTAGGCCACATTAACCAACAGACTCACTGTCCCAGACCAGGCCCCATGAACCAACAGAGTCACTGTCCCAGACTAGGCCACGTTAACCAACAGAGTCACTGTCCCAGACCAGGCCCAATTAACCAACAGACTCACTGTCCCAGACCAGAACCCATTAACCAACAGAGTCACTGTCCCAGACCAGATGCCATTAACAAACAGACTCACTGTCCCAGACCAGGCCACATTAACCAACAGAGTCACTGTCCCAAACCAGGCCCAATTAACCAACAGAGTCGCTGTCCCAGACCAGGCCCAATGATCCAACACAGTCGCTGTCCCAGACCAGGCCCCATGAACCAACAGAGTCGCTGTCCCAGACCATGCCCCATTCACCAACAGACTCACTGTCCCAGACCAGCCCCAATTAATCAACAGAGTCGCTGTCCCAGACCAGGCCCCATGAACCAACAGAGTAGCTGTCCCAGACCAGGCCCCATTAACCAACAGACTCATTGTCCCAAATCAGCCCCAATTAACCAACAGAGTCGCTGTCCCAGATCAGGCCCCATGAACCAATAGAGCCGCTGTCCCAGATCAGGCCCCATGAATCAACAGAGTCGCTGTCCCAGACCAGGCCCCATTAACCAACAGAGACACTCTCCCAGACCAGGCCCCATTAATCAACAGAGTCATTGTCCCAAACCATGCTCCATTAACCAACATTGTCACTGTCTTAGACCAGACCCCATAAACCAACAGACTCATGTCCCAGACTAGGCCACATTAACCAACAGACTCACTGTCCCAGACCAGGCCACATTAACCAACAGAGTTACTGACCCAGATCAGGCCCCATGAACCAATAGAGTCGCTGTCACAGACCAGGCCCCATGAACCAACAGACGCACTCTCCCACACGAGGCCCCATTAACCAGAGTCACTGTCCCATACCAGGCCCCATTAAACAACAGACTCACACTTCCAGAGCAGGCCCCATTAACAAACAGAGTCATTGTCCCAGACTATGCCCCATTAACCAACAGAGTCACTGTCCCAGACCAGACCCCATTAACCAACAGGGTCACTCTCCCAGACTAGGCCCCATTAGCCTACAGATTCACTGTGAAAGACCAGGCCCCATTAACCAACAGACTCACTGTCTCAGACCAGACCCCATTAACCAACAGGGTCACTGTCCCAGACCAGAACCCATTAACCAACAGAGTCACTGTCTCAGACCAGACCCCAATAACCAACAGAGTCACTGTCCCATACCAGGCCCCATTAAACAACAGACTCACACTTCCAGAGCAGGCCCCATTAACAAACAGAGTCATTGTCCCAGACTATGCCCCATTAACCAACAGAGTCACTGTCCCAGACCAGACCCCATTAACCTACAGACTCACAGACCCCGACCAGTCCCCATAACCAATACAGTCGCTGTCCCAGATCAGGCCCCATGAGCCATCACAGTCGCTGTCCCAGACCAGGCCTCATGAACCAACACAGCCGCTGTCCCAGATCAGGCCCCATGAACCAACACAGTCGCTGTCCCAGATCAGGCCCCATTAACCAAGAGAGTCACTGTCCCAGACCAGGCCCCATGAAGCATCACAGTCGCTGTCCCAGACCAGGCCCCATTAACCAACAAAGTCACTGTCCCAAACCCAGCCACATTAACCAACAGAGTCACCGTCCCAGACCAGGCCACATTAACCAACAGAATCACTGTCCCAGACCAGGACCCATTAACCAACAGAGTCACTTTCCCAGACCAGGCCCCATTAACCATCAGAATCACTGTCCCAGACCAGGCCCCATTAACCATCAGAATCACTGTCCCAGACCAGGCCCCATTTTCCAGCACAGTCACTGTCCCAAACCCGGCCACATTAACCAACAGACTCACAGACCCAGACCAGTCCCAATTAACCAACAGAGCCGCTGTCCCAGATCAGGCCCCATGAACCAACAGTGTCACTGACCCAGCCCAGACCCCAATAACCAACAGAGTCTCTGTCCCAGACCAGTTCCCATGAACCAACACAGACACTGTCCCAGACCAGGCCCCATTAACCATCAGAATCACTGTCCCGGACCAGGCCCCATTTTCCATCAGGGTCACTGTCCAAGACCAGGCCCCATTAACCAACAGACTCATGTCCCAGACTAGGCCACATTAACCAACAGACTCACTGTCCCAGACCAGGCCACATTAACCAACAGAGTCACTGTCCCAGACCAGGCCACATGAACCAACAGGCTCACTCTCCCAGACTAGGCCCCATTAGCCTACAGATTCACTGTGAAAGACCAGGCCCCATTAACCAACAGACTCACTGTCTCAGACCAGACCCCATTAACCAACAGGGTCACTGTCCCAGACCAGAACCCATTAACCAACAGAGACACTGTCCCAGACCAGGCCCCATTAACCAACAGAGTCACTGTCTCAGACCAGACCCCATTAACCAACAGAGTCACTGTCACAGACCAGGCCACTTTAACCAACAGATTCACTGTCCCAGCCCAGGTCCCATTAAACAACAGACTCACTGTCCCAGATCAGGCCCCATTAACAAACACAGTCACTGTCCCAGACCAGACCCCATTATCCAACAGAGTCACTGTCCCAAACCAGGCCCCTTTAACCAACAGGCTCACTGTCCCAGACCAGACACCATTCACCAACAGAGTCACTTTCCCAGACGATGCCCCATTAACCAACAGAGTCACTGTCCCAGACCAGGCCCCATTAACCAACAGAATCACTGTCCCACATTAGGCCCCATGAACCAACAGAGACACTATCCCAGACCAGGCCCCATTAACCAACAGAGTCACTGTCCCACACCAGGCCCCATTAACCAACAGAGTCACTGTCCCACATTAGGCCCCATGAACCAACAGAGACACTGTCCCAGACCAGGCCCCATTAACCAACAGAGTCACTGTCCCAGACCAGGCCCCATTAACCAACAGAGTCACTGTCCCACACCAGGCCCCATGAACCAACAGAATCACTGTCCCAGACCAGGCCACATTATTCAACAGACACACTGTCCCAAACCAGGCCACATTAACCAACAGAATCACTGTCCCAGACCAGGCCCCATTAACCAACAGAATCACTGTCCCAGACCAGGCCCCATTAACCAACAGACTCACAGTCCCAGACCAGACCACATTAACCAACACAGTCACTATCCAAGACCAGGCCCCATTAACCAACAGATTCATGTCCCAAACTAAGCCCCATTAACCAACAGATTCACTGTCCCAGACCAGACCCCATTAACCAACAGGGTCACTGTCCCAGACCAGAACCCATTAACCAACAGAGACACTGTCCCAGACCAGGCCCCATTAACCAACAGAGTCACTGTCTCAGACCAGATCCCATTAACCAACAGATTCACTGTCCCAGGCCAGGTCCCATTAAACAACAGACTCACTGTCCCAGACCAGGCCACATTAACCAACAGATTCACTGTCCCAGCCCAGGTCCCATTAAACAACAGAGTCACTGTCCCAGACCAGACCCCATTCACCAACAGAGTCACTTTCCCAGACGATGCCCCATTAACCAACAGAGTCACTGTCCCAGACCAGGCCCCATCAACCAACAGAGTCACTGTCCCAGATCAGGCCCCATTAACCAACAGGGTCACTGTCCCAGACCAGAACCCATTAACCAACAGAGACACTGTCCCAGACCAGGCCCCATTAACCAACAGAGTCACTGTCTGAGACCAGATCCCATTAACCAACAGATTCACTGTCCCAGCCCAGGTCCCATTAAACAACAGACTCACTGTCCTAGACCAGGCCACATTAACCAACAGATTCACTGTCCCAGCCCAGGTCCCATTAAACAACAGAGTCACTGTCCCAGACCAGACCCCATTCACCAACAGAGTCACTTTCCCAGACCAGACCACATTAACCAACACAGTCACTATCCAAGACCAGGCTCCATTAACCAACAGATTCATGTCCCAAACTAAGCCCCATTAACCAACAGATTCACTGTCCCAGACCAGACCCCATTAACCAACAGGGTCACTGACCCAGACCAGAACCCATTAACCAACAGAGACACTGTCCCAGACCAGGCCCCATTAACCAACAGAGTCACTGTCTCAGACCAGATCCCATTAACCAACAGATTCACTGTCCTAGCCCAGGTCCCATTAAACAACAGACTCACTGTCCCAGACCAGGCCACATTAACCAACAGATTCACTGTCCCAGCCCAGGTCCCATTAAACAACAGAGTCACTGTCCCAGACCACGCCCCATTAACCAACAGACTCACTCTACCAGATCAGGCCCCATTAACAAACACAGTCACTGTCCCAGACCAGACCCCATTATCCAACAGAGTCACTGTCCCAAACCAGGCCCCTTTAACCAACAGGCTCACTGTCCAAGACCAGACCCCATTCACCAACAGAGTCACTTTCCCAGACGATGCCCCATTAACCAACAGAGTCACTGTCCCAGACCAGGCCCCATTAACCAACAGAGTCACTGTCCCACATTAGGCCCCATGAACCAACAGAGACACTGTCCCAGACCAGAACTCATTAACCAACAGAGTCACTGTCCCAGACCAGGCCCCATTAACCAACAGAGTCACTGTCCCACATTAGGCCCCATGAACCAACAGAGTCACTGTCCCAGACCAGAACTCATTAACCAACAGAGTCACTGTCCCAGACCAGGCTCCATTAACCAACAGAGTCACTGTCCCACACCAGGCCCCATGAACCAACAGAGTCACTGTCCCAGATCAGGCCCCATTAACCAACAGAATCACTGTCCCACACCAGGCCCCATTAACCAACAGAATCACTGTCCCAGACCAGGCCCCATTAACCAACAGACTCACTCTCCCAGACCAGGCCCCATTAACCAACAGACTCACTGTCCCAGATCAGGCCCCATTAACCAACAGACTCACAGTCCCAGACCAGACCACATTAACCAACACAGTCACTATCCAAGACCAGGCCCCATTAACCAACAGATTCATGTCCCAAACTAAGCCCCATTAACCAACAGGGTCACTGTCCCAGACCAGAACCCATTAACCAACAGAGACACTGTCCCAGACCAGGCCCCATTAACCAACAGAGTCACTGTCTCAGACCAGATCCCATTAACCAACAGATTCACTGTCCCAGCCCAGGTCCCATTAAACAACAGACTTACTGTCCCAGACCAGGCCACATTAACCAACAGATTCACTGTCCCAGCCCAGGTCCCATTAAACAACAGAGTCACTGTCCCAGACCAGGCCCCATTAACCAACAGACTCACTCTCCCAGATCAGGCCCCATTAACAAACACAGTCACTGTCCCAGACCAGACCCCATTATCCAAAAGAGTCACTGTCCCAAACCAGGCCCCTTTAACCAACAGGCTCACTGTCCCAGACCAGACCCCATTCACCAACAGAGTCAGTTTCCCAGACGATGCCCCATTAACCAACAGAGTCACTGTCCCAGACCAGGCCCCATTTACCAACAGAGTCACTGTCCCACATTAGGCCCCATGAACCAACAGAGACACTGTCCCAGACCAGAACTCATTAACCAACAGAGTCACTGTCCCAGACCAGGCTCCATGAACCAACAGAGTCACTGTCCCACACCAGGCCCCATTAACCAACAGACTCACTGTCCCAGACCAGGCCCCATAAACCACCAGACGCACTGTCCCAGACCAGACCCCATTAACCAACAGAATCACTGCCCCAGACCAGTTCCCATGAACCAACACAGACACTGTCCCAGACCAGGCCCCATTAACCATCAGAATCACTGTCCCGGACCAGACCCCATTAACCAACAGACTCACTGTCCCAGATCAGGCCCCATTAACAAACAGAGACGCTGTCCCAGACTAGGCCACATTAACCAACAGACTCACTGTCCCAGACCAGGCCCCATGAACCAACAGAGTCACTGTCCCAGACTAGGCCACGTTAACCAACAGAGTCACTGTCCCAGACCAGGCCCAATTAACCAACAGACTCACTGTCCCAGACCAGAACCCATTAACCAACAGACTCACTGTCCCAGACCAGATGCCATTAAAAAACAGACTCACTGTCCCAGACCAGGCCCCATTAACCAACAGACTCACTCTCCCAGATCAGGCCCCATTAACAAACACAGTCACTGTCCCAGACCAGACCCCATTATCCAAAAGAGTCACTGTCCCAAACCAGGCCCCTTTAACCAACAGGCTCACTGTCCCAGACCAGACCCCATTCACCAACAGAGTCAGTTTCCCAGACGATGCCCCATTAACCAACAGAGTCACTGTCCCAGACCAGGCCCCATTAACCAACAGAGTCACTGTCCCACATTAGGCCCCATGAACCAACAGAGACACTGTCCCAGACCAGAACTCATTAACCAACAGAGTCACTGTCCCAGACCAGGCTCCATGAACCAACAGAGTCACTGTCCCACACCAGGCCCCATTAACCAACAGACTCACTGTCCCAGACCAGGCCCCATAAACCACCAGACGCACTGTCCCAGACCAGACCCCATTAACCAACAGAATCACTGCCCCAGACCAGTTCCCATGAACCAACACAGACACTGTCCCAGACCAGGCCCCATTAACCATCAGAATCACTGTCCCGGACCAGACCCCATTAACCAACAGACTCACTGTCCCAGATCAGGCCCCATTAACAAACAGAGACGCTGTCCCAGACTAGGCCACATTAACCAACAGACTCACTGTCCCAGACCAGGCCCCATGAACCAACAGAGTCACTGTCCCAGACTAGGCCACGTTAACCAACAGAGTCACTGTCCCAGACCAGGCCCAATTAACCAACAGACTCACTGTCCCAGACCAGAACCCATTAACCAACAGAGTCACTGTCCCAGACCAGATGCCATTAACCAACAGACTCACTGTCCCAGACCAGGCCACATTAACCAACAGAGTCACTGTCCCAAACCAGGCCCAATTAACCAACAGAGTCGCTGTCCCAGACCAGGCCCAATGATCCAACACAGTCGCTGTCCCAGACCAGGCCCCATGAACCAACAGAGTCGCTGTCCCAGACCATGCCCCATTCACCAACAGACTCACTGTCCCAGACCAGCCCCAATTAATCAACAGAGTCGCTGTCCCAGACCAGGCCCCATGAACCAACAGAGTAGCTGTCCCAGACCAGGCCCCATTAACCAACAGACTCATTGTCCCAAATCAGCCCCAATTAACCAACAGAGTCGCTGTCCCAGATCAGGCCCCATGAACCAATAGAGCCGCTGTCCCAGATCAGGCCCCATGAATCAACAGAGTCGCTGTCCCAGACCAGGCCCCATTAACCAACAGAGACACTCTCCCAGACCAGGCCCCATTAATCAACAGAGTCATTGTCCCAAACCATGCTCCATTAACCAACATTGTCACTGTCTTAGACCAGACCCCATAAACCAACAGACTCATGTCCCAGACTAGGCCACATTAACCAACAGACTCACTGTCCCAGACCAGGCCACATTAACCAACAGAGTTACTGACCCAGATCAGGCCCCATGAACCAATAGAGTCGCTGTCACAGACCAGGCCCCATGAACCAACAGACGCACTCTCCCACACGAGGCCCCATTAACCAGAGTCACTGTCCCATACCAGGCCCCATTAAACAACAGACTCACACTTCCAGAGCAGGCCCCATTAACAAACAGAGTCATTGTCCCAGACTATGCCCCATTAACCAACAGAGTCACTGTCCCAGACCAGACCCCATTAACCAACAGGGTCACTCTCCCAGACTAGGCCCCATTAGCCTACAGATTCACTGTGAAAGACCAGGCCCCATTAACCAACAGACTCACTGTCTCAGACCAGACCCCATTAACCAACAGGGTCACTGTCCCAGACCAGAACCCATTAACCAACAGAGTCACTGTCTCAGACCAGACCCCAATAACCAACAGAGTCACTGTCCCTTACCAGGCCCCATTAAACAACAGACTCACACTTCCAGAGCAGGCCCCATTAACAAACAGAGTCATTGTCCCAGACTATGCCCCATTAACCAACAGAGTCACTGTCCCAGACCAGACCCCATTAACCTACAGACTCACAGACCCCGACCAGTCCCCATAACCAATACAGTCGCTGTCCCAGATCAGGCCCCATGAGCCATCACAGTCGCTGTCCCAGACCAGGCCTCATGAACCAACACAGCCGCTGTCCCAGATCAGGCCCCATGAACCAACACAGTCGCTGTCCCAGATCAGGCCCCATTAACCAAGAGAGTCACTGTCCCAGACCAGGCCCCATGAAGCATCACAGTCGCTGTCCCAGACCAGGCCCCATTAACCAACAAAGTCACTGTCCCAAACCCAGCCACATTAACCAACAGAGTCACCGTCCCAGACCAGGCCACATTAACCAACAGAATCACTGTCCCAGACCAGGACCCATTAACCAACAGAGTCACTTTCCCAGACCAGGCCCCATTAACCATCAGAATCACTGTCCCAGACCAGGCCCCATTAACCATCAGAATCACTGTCCCAGACCAGGCCCCATTTTCCAGCACAGTCACTGTCCCAAACCCGGCCACATTAACCAACAGACTCACAGACCCAGACCAGTCCCAATTAACCAACAGAGCCGCTGTCCCAGATCAGGCCCCATGAACCAACAGTGTCACTGACCCAGCCCAGACCCCAATAACCAACAGAGTCTCTGTCCCAGACCAGTTCCCATGAACCAACACAGACACTGTCCCAGACCAGGCCCCATTAACCATCAGAATCACTGTCCCGGACCAGGCCCCATTTTCCATCAGGGTCACTGTCCAAGACCAGGCCCCATTAACCAACAGACTCACTCTCCCAGACCAGGCCCCATTAACCAACAGACTCACAGTCCCAGACCAGGCCACATTAACCAACAGAGTCACTGTCCCAGACCAGGCCACATGAACCAACAGGCTCACTCTCCCAGACTAGGCCCCATTAGCCTACAGATTCACTGTGAAAGACCAGGCCCCATTAACCAACAGACTCACTGTCTCAGACCAGACCCCATTAACCAACAGGGTCACTGTCCCAGACCAGAACCCATTAACCAACAGAGACACTGTCCCAGACCAGGCCCCATTAACCAACAGAGTCACTGTCTCAGACCAGACCCCATTAACCAACAGAGTCACTGTCACAGATCAGGCCCCATTAACAAACACAGTCACTGTCCCAGACCAGACCCCATTATCCAACAGAGTCACTGTCCCAAACCAGGCCCCTTTAACCAACAGGCTCACTGTCCCAGACCAGACACCATTCACCAACAGAGTCACTTTCCCAGACGATGCCCCATTAACCAACAGAGTCACTGTCCCAGACCAGGCCCCATTAACCAACAGAGTCACTGTCCCACATTAGGCCCCATGAACCAACAGAGACACTATCCCAGACCAGGCCCCATTAACCAACAGAGTCACTGTCCCACACCAGGCCCCATTAACCAACAGAGTCACTGTCCCACATTAGGCCCCATGAACCAACAGAGACACTGTCCCAGACCAGGCCCCATTAACCAACAGAGTCACTGTCCCAGACCAGGCCCCATTAACCAACAGAGTCACTGTCCCACACCAGGCCCCATGAACCAACAGAATCACTGTCCCAGACCAGGCCACATTATTCAACAGACACACTGTCCCAAACCAGGCCACATTAACCAACAGAATCACTGTCCCAGACCAGGCCCCATTAACCAACAGAATCACTGTCCCAGACCAGGCCCCATTAACCAACAGACTCACAGTCCCAGACCAGACCACATTAACCAACACAGTCACTATCCAAGACCAGGCCCCATTAACCAACAGATTCATGTCCCAAACTAAGCCCCATTAACCAACAGATTCACTGTCCCAGACCAGACCCCATTAACCAACAGGGTCACTGTCCCAGACCAGAACCCATTAACCAACAGAGACACTGTCCCAGACCAGGCCCCATTAACCAACAGAGTCACTGTCTCAGACCAGATCCCATTAACCAACAGATTCACTGTCCCAGGCCAGGTCCCATTAAACAACAGACTCACTGTCCCAGACCAGGCCACATTAACCAACAGATTCACTGTCCCAGCCCAGGGCCCATTAAACAACAGAGTCACTGTCCCAGACCAGACCCCATTCACCAACAGAGTCACTTTCCCAGACAATGCCCCATTAACCAACAGAGTCACTGTCCCAGACCAGGCCCCATCAACCAACAGAGTCACTGTCCCAGATCAGGCCCCATTAACCAACAGGGTCACTGTCCCAGACCAGAACCCATTAACCAACAGAGACACTGTCCCAGACCAGGCCCCATTAACCAACAGAGTCACTGTCTCAGACCAGATCCCATTAACCGACAGATTCACTGTCCCAGCCCAGGTCCCATTAAACAACAGACTCACTGTCCTAGACCAGGCCACATTAACCAACAGATTCACTGTCCCAGCCCAGGTCCCATTAAACAACAGAGTCACTGTCCCAGACCAGACCCCATTCACCAACAGAGTCACTTTCCCAGACCAGACCACATTAACCAACACAGTCACTATCCAAGACCAGGCTCCATTAACCAACAGATTCATGTCCCAAACTAAGCCCCATTAACCAACAGATTCACTGTCCCAGACCAGACCCCATTAACCAACGGGGTCACTGTCCCAGACCAGAACCCATTAACCAACAGAGACACTGTCCCAGACCAGGCCCCATTAACCAACAGAGTCACTGTCTCAGACCAGATCCCATTAACCAACAGATTCACTGTCCTAGCCCAGGTCCCATGAAACAACAGACTCACTGTCCCAGACCAGGCCACATTAACCAACAGATTCACTGTCCCAGCCCAGGTCCCATTAAACAACAGAGTCACTGTCCCAGACCACGCCCCATTAACCAACAGACTCACTCTACCAGATCAGGCCCCATTAACAAACACAGTCACTGTCCCAGACCAGACCCCATTATCCAACAGAGTCACTGTCCCAAACCAGGCCCCTTTAACCAACAGGCTCACTGTCCAAGACCAGACCCCATTCACCAACAGAGTCACTTTCCCAGACGATGCCCCATTAACCAACAGAGTCACTGTCCCAGACCAGGCCCCATTAACCAACAGAGTCACTGTCCCACATTAGGCCCCATGAACCAACAGAGACACTGTCCCAGACCAGAACTCATTAACCAACAGAGTCACTGTCCCAGACCAGGCCCCATTAACCAACAGAGTCACTGTCCCACATTAGGCCCCATGAACCAACAGAGACACTGTCCCAGACCAGAACTCATTAACCAACAGAGTCACTGTCCCAGACCAGGCCCCATTAACCAACAGAATCACTGTCCCACACCAGGCCCCATGAACCAACAGAATCACTGTCCCAGACCAGGCCACATTATTCAACAGACACACTGTCCCAAACCAGGCCCCATTAACCAACAGACTCACTGTCCCAGATCAGGCCCCATTAACCAACAGAATCACTGTCCCACACCAGGCCCCATTAACCAACAGAATCACTGTCCCAGACCAGGCCCCATTAACCAACAGACTCACTCTCCCAGACCAGGCCCCATTAACCAACAGACTCACAGTCCCAGACCAGACCCCATTAACCAACAGGGTCACTGTCCCAGACCAGAACCCATTAACCAACAGAGACACTGTCCCAGACCAGGCCCCATTAACCAACAGAGTCACTGTCTCAGACCAGATCCCATTAACCAACAGATTCACTGTCCCAGCCCAGGTCCCATTAAACAACAGACTTACTGTCCCAGACCAGGCCCCATTAACCAACAGACTCACTCTCCCAGATCAGGCCCCATTAACAAACACAGTCACTGTCCCAGACCAGACCCCATTATCCAACAGAGTCACTGTCCCAAACCAGGCCCCTTTAACCAACAGGCTCACTGTCCCAGACCAGACCCCATTCACCAACAGAGTCAGTTTCCCAGACGATGCCCCATTAACCAACAGAGTCACTGTCCCAGACCAGGCCCCATTAACCAACAGAGTCACTGTCCCACATTAGGCCCCATGAACCAACAGAGACACTGTCCCAGACCAGAACTCATTAACCAACAGAGTCACTGTCCCAGACCAGGCTCCATGAACCAACAGAGTCACTGTCCCACACCAGGCCCCATTAACCAACAGAGTCACAGTCCCACACCAGGCCCCATGAACCAACAGACTCACTGTCCCAGATCAGGCCCCATTAACCAACAGAATCACTGTCCCACACCAGGCCCCATTAACCAACAGAAGCACTGTCCCAAACCAGGCCCCATTAACCAACAGAGTCACTATCCCAGACCAGGCCCCATGAACCAACAGACTCACTGTCCCAGACCAGACCCCATTAACCAACAGACTCACTTTCCCAGACCAGGCCCCATTAACCAACAGAATCACTGTCGCAGACCAGTTCACACGAACCAACGGAGCCACTGTCCCAGACCAGGCCCCATTGACCATCAGAATCACTGTCCCGGACCAGGCCCCATTTTACAACAGGGTCACTGTCCCAGACCAGGCCCCATTAACCTACAGAGACACTCTCCCAGACCAGGCCCCATTAATCAACAGAGTCATTGTCCCAAACCATGCTCCATTAACCAACAGAGTCACTGTCCCAGACCAGACCCCATTAACCAACAGGCTCATGTCCCAGACCAGGCCCCATTAACCAACAGTTTCACTGAACCAGCCCAGGCCCCATTAACCAACAGAATCACTTTCCCAGACCTGGCCCCATTAACCAACAGTCTCACAGACCCAGATCAGACCCCATAACCAACACAGTCACTGTCCCAGACTATGCCCCATTAAACAACAGAGACACTGTCCCAGACGAGGCCCCAGTAACCAACAGTTCATGGTCTCAGAGCATGCCCCATTAACCAACAGAGTCACTGTCCCAGACCAGACCCCATTAACCAACAGACTCACAGACCCCGACCAGTCCCCACAACCAACACAGTCGCTGTCCCAGATCAGGCCCCATGAGCCATCACAGTCGCTGTCCCAGACCAGGCCACATTAACCAACAGAGTCACTGTCCCAGACCAGGCCACATGAACCAACAGGCTCACTCTCCCAGACTAGGCCCCATTAGCCTACAGATTCACTGTGAAAGACCAGGCCCCATTAACCAACAGACTCACTGTCTCAGACCAGACCCCATTAACCAACAGGGTCACTGTCCCAGACCAGAACCCATTAACCAACAGAGACACTGTCCCAGACCAGGCCACATTAACCAACAGAGTCACTGTCTCAGACCAGTCCCCATTAACCAACAGAGTCACTGTCCCAGACCAGGCCACATTAACCAACAGATTCACTGTCCCAGCCCAGGTCCCATTAACCAACAGACTCACAATCTCAGACCAGGCCCCATTAACCATCAGAATCACTGTCCCAGACCAGGCCCCATTAACCATCAGAATCACTCTCCCAGATCAGGCCCCATTAACAAACACAGTCACTGTCCCAGACCAGACCCCATTATCCAACAGAGTCACTGTCCCAAACCAGGCCCCTTTAACCAACAGACTCACTGTCCAAGACCAGGCCGCATTAACCAACAGAATCACTGTCCCAGACCAGTCCCCATTAACCAACAGACTCACAGACCCCGACCAGTCCCCATAACCAACACAGTCACTGTCCCAGACCAGGACCCATTAACCAACAGACTCACAATCTCAGACCAGGCCCCATTAACCATCAGAATCACTGTCCCAGACCAGGCCCCATTAACCATCAGAATCACTGTCCCAGACCAGGCCCCATTAACCAGAGTCACTGTCCCAGACCATGCCCCATGAACCAACAGACTCACTGTCACAGACCAGGCCCCATTAACCAACAGAATCACTGTCCCAGACCAGGCCCCATTAACCAACAGAATCACTGTCCCAGACCAGGCCCCATTAACCAACAGACTCACAGTCCCAGACCAGACCCCATTAACCAACAGACTCACTCTCCCGGACCAGGCCATATTAACCAACAGATTCACTGTCCCAGCCCAGGTCCCATTAAACAACAGTTTCACTCTCCCAGCCCAGGCCCCATTAACCAACAGACTCACTCTCCCCGATCAGGCCCCATTAACCAACACAGTCACTGTCCCAGACCAGACCCCATTATCCAACAGAGTCACTGTCCCAAACCAGGCCCCTTTAACCAACAGAGTCACTGTCCCAGACCAGACCCCATTCACCAACAGAGTCACTTTCCCAGACGATGCCCCATTAACCAACAGTGTCACTGCCCCAGACCAGGCCCCATTAACCAACAGAGTCACTTTCCCAGACGATGCCCCATTAACCAACAGTGTCACTGCCCCAGACCAGGCCCCATTAACCAACAGAGTCACTGTCCCAAACCAGGCCCCATGAATCAACAGAGACACTGTCCCAGACCAGAACTCATTAACCAACAGAGTCACTGTCCCAGACCAGGCTCCATGAACCAACAGAGTCACTGTCCCAGACCAGGCCCCATTAACCAACAGAGTCACTGTCCCACACCAGGCCCCATGAATCAACAGAGACACTGTCCCAGACCAGAACTCATTAACCAACAGAGTCACTGTCCCACACCAGGCCCCATGAACCAACAGAATCACTGTCCCAGACCAGGCCACATTATTCAACAGACACACTGTCCCAAACCAGGCCCCATTAACCAACAGAATCACTGTCCCAGACCAGGCCCCATTAACCAACAGAATCACTGTCCCAGACCAGGCCCCATTAACCAACAGACTCACTCTCCAAGTCCAGGCCCAATGATCCAACACAGTCGCTGTCCCAGACCACGCCCCATGAACCAACAGAGTCGCTGTCCCAGAACATGCCCCATGCTCCAACAGTCTCACTGTCCCACACCAGCCCCAATTAACCAACAGACTCACTGTCCCAGACCAGGCCCCATGAACCAACAGAGTCGCTGTCCCAGACCAGGCCCCATTAACCAACAGACTCATTGTCCCAAACCAGCCCCAATTAACCAACAGAGTCGCTGTCCCAGGTCCGGCCCCATGAACCAATAGAGCCGCTGTCCCAGATCAGGCCCCATGAATCAACAGAGTCGCTGTCCCAGACCAGGCCGCATTAACCAACAGACTCACTGTCCCAAACCAGACCCAATTAACCAACAGAGTCGCTGTCCGAAACCAGGCCCCAGTTACCAACAGAGCTGCTGTCCCAGACCAGGCCACATTAACCAACAGAAGCACTATCCCAGACCAGGCCCCATGAACCAACAGACTCACTGTCCCAGACCAGACCCCATGAACCAACAGACTCACTTTCCCAGACCAGGCCCCATTAACCAACAGAATCACTGTCACAGACCAGTTCACACGAACCAACGGAGCCACTGTCCCAGACCAGGCCCCATTGACCATCAGAATCACTGTCCCGGACCAGGCCCCATTTTCCAACAGGGTCACTGTCCCAGACCAGGCCCCATTAACCAACAGAGACACTCTCCCAGACCAGGCCCCATTAATCAACAGAGTCATTGTCCCAAACCATGCTCCATTAACCAACAGAGTCACTGTCCCAGACCAGGCCACATTAACCAACAGAGTTACTGTCCCAAACCAGGCCCAATGAACCAACACAGTCGCTGTCCCAGACCAGGCCTCATGAACCAACAGACTCACTCTCCCACACGAGGCCACATTAACCAGAGTCACTGTCCCATACCAGGCCCCATTAAACAACAGACTCACACTTCCAGAGCAGGCCCCATTAACAAACAGAGTCATTGTCCCAGACTACGCCCCATTAACCAACAGAGGCACTGTCCCAGACGAGGCCCCAGTAACCAACAGTTCATGGTCTCAGACCAGGCCCCATTAACCAACAAAGTCACTGTCCCAAACCCAGCCACATTAACCAACACAGTCACCGTCCCAGACCAGGCCACATTAACCAACAGAATCACTGTCCCAGACCAGTCCCCATTAACCAACAGACTCACAGACCCCGACCAGTCCCCATAACCAACACAGTCACTGTCCCAGACCAGGACCCATTAACCAACAGACTCACAATCTCAGACCAGGCCCCATTAACCATCAGAATCACTGTCCCAGACCAGGCCCCATTAACCATCAGAATCACTGTCCCAGACCAGGCCCCATTTTCCAACACAGTCACTGTCCCAAACCCGGCCACATTAACCAACAGACTCACAGACCCAGACCAGACCCCATTAACCAACAGAGACACTGTCCCAGACCAGGCCCCATTAACCAACAGAGTCACTGTCTCAGACCAGACCCCATTAACCAACAGAGTCACTGTCCCAGACCAGGCCACATTAACCAACAGATTCACTGTCTTAGACCAGACCCCATTAACCAACAGACTCACTGTCCCAGACCAGGCCACATTAACCAACAGACTCACTGTCTCAGACCAGGCCACATTCACCAACAGATTCACTGTCCCAGCCCAGGTCCCATTAAACAACAGAGTCACTGTCCCAGACCAGGCCCCATTTACCAACAGACTCACTCTCCCCGATCAGGCCCCATTAACCAACACAGTCACTGTCCCAGACAAGACCCCATTCACCAACAGAGTCACTTTCCCAGACGATGCCCCATTAACCAACAGAGTCACTGTCCCAGACCAGGCCCCATTAACCAACAGAGTCACTGTCCCACATTAGGCCCCATGAACCAACAGAGACACTGTCCCAGACCAGGCCACATTAACCAACAGAAGCACTATCCCAGACCAGGCCCCATGAACCAACAGACTCACTGTCCCAGACCAGACCCCATTAACCAACAGACTCACTTTCCCAGACCAGGCCCCATTAACCAACAGAATCACTGTCACAGACCAGTTCCCACGAACCAACGGAGCCACTGTCCCAGACCAGGCCCCATTGACCATCAGAATCACTGTCCCGGACCAGGCCCCATTTTCCAACAGGGTCACTGTCCCAGACCAGGCCCCATTAACCAACAGAGACACTCTCCCAGACCAGGCCCCATTAATCAACAGAGTCATTGTCCCAAACCATGCTCCATTAACCAACAGAGTCACTGTCCCAGACCAGGCCACATTAACCAACAGAGTTACTGTCCCAAACCAGGCCCAATGAACCAACACAGTCGCTGTCCCAGACCAGGCCTCATGAACCAACAGACTCACTCTCCCACACGAGGCCACATTAACCAGAGTCACTGTCCCATACCAGGCCCCATTAAACAACAGACTCACACTTCCAGAGCAGGCCCCATTAACAAACAGAGTCATTGTCCCAGACTACGCCCCATTAACCAACAGAGGCACTGTCCCAGACGAGGCCCCAGTAACCAACAGTTCATGGTCTCAGACCAGGCCCCATTAACCAACAAAGTCACTGTCCCAAACCCAGCCACATTAACCAACACAGTCACCGTCCCAGACCAGGCCACATTAACCAACAGAATCACTGTCCCAGACCAGTCCCCATTAACCAACAGACTCACAGACCCCGACCAGTCCCCATAACCAACACAGTCACTGTCCCAGACCAGGACCCATTAACCAACAGACTCACAATCTCAGACCAGGCCCCATTAACCATCAGAATCACTGTCCCAGACCAGGCCCCATTAACCATCAGAATCACTGTCCCAGACCAGGCCCCATTTTCCAACACAGTCACTGTCCCAAACCCGGCCACATTAACCAACAGACTCACAGACCCAGACCAGACCCCATTAACCAACAGAGACACTGTCCCAGACCAGGCCCCATTAACCAACAGAGTCACTGTCTCAGACCAGACCCCATTAACCAACAGAGTCACTGTCCCAGACCAGGCCACATTAACCAACAGATTCACTGTCTTAGACCAGACCCCATTAACCAACAGACTCACTGTCCCAGACCAGGCCACATTAACCAACAGACTCACTGTCTCAGACCAGGCCACATTCACCAACAGATTCACTGTCCCAGCCCAGGTCCCATTAAACAACAGAGTCACTGTCCCAGACCAGGCCCCATTTACCAACAGACTCACTCTCCCCGATCAGGCCCCATTAACCAACACAGTCACTGTCCCAGACAAGACCCCATTCACCAACAGAGTCACTTTCCCAGACGATGCCCCATTAACCAACAGAGTCACTGTCCCAGACCAGGCCCCATTAACCAACAGAGTCACTGTCCCACATTAGGCCCCATGAACCAACAGAGACACTGTCCCAGACCAGGCCACATTAACCAACAGAAGCACTATCCCAGACCAGGCCCCATGAACCAACAGACTCACTGTCCCAGACCAGACCCCATTAACCAACAGACTCACTTTCCCAGACCAGGCCCCATTAACCAACAGAATCACTGTCACAGACCAGTTCCCACGAACCAACGGAGCCACTGTCCCAGACCAGGCCCCATTGACCATCAGAATCACTGTCCCGGACCAGGCCCCATTTTCCAACAGGGTCACTGTCCCAGACCAGGCCCCATTAACCAACAGAGACACTCTCCCAGACCAGGCCCCATTAATCAACAGAGTCATTGTCCCAAACCATGCTCCATTAACCAACAGAGTCACTGTCCCAGACCAGACCCCATTAACCAAAAGACTCATGTCCCAGACTAGGCCACATTAACCAACAGACTCACTGTCCCAGACCAGGCCACATTAACCAACAGAGTTACTGTCCCAAACCAGGCCCAATGAACCAACACAGTCGCTGTCCCAGACCAGGCCTCATGAACCAACAGACTCACTCTCCCACACGAGGCCACATTAACCAGAGTCACTGTCCCATACCAGGCCCCATTAAACAACAGACTCACACTTCCAGAGCAGGCCCCATTAACAAACAGAGTCATTGTCTCAGACTACGCCCCATTAACCAACAGAGACACTGTCCCAGACGAGGCCCCAGGAGCCAACAGTTCATGGTCTCAGACCAGGCCCCATTAACCAACAAAGTCACTGTCCCAAACCCAGCCACATTAACCAACAGAGTCACCGTCCCAGACCAGGCCACATTAACCAACAGAATCACTGTCCCAGACCAGTCCCCATTAGCCAACAGACTCACAGACCCCGACCAGTCCCCATAACCAACACAGTCACTGTCCCAGACCAGGACCCATTAACCAACAGACTCACAATCTCAGACCAGGCCCCATTAACCATCAGAATCACTGTCCTAGACCAGGCCCCACTAACCATCAGAATCACTGTCCCAGACCAGGCCCCATTTTCCAACACAGTCACTGTCCCAAACCCGGCCACATTAACCAACAGACTCACAGACCCAGACCAGACCCCATTAACCAACAGTATCACTGTCCCAGACCAGAGCCCATGAACCAACAGAGACACTGTCCCAGACCAGGCCCCATTAACCAACAGAGTCACTGTCTCAGACCAGACCCCATTAACCAACAGAGTCACTGTCCCAGACCAGGCCATATTAACCAACAGATTCACTGTCTTAGACCAGACCCCATTAACCAACAGACTCACTGTCCCAGACCAGGCCACATTAACCAACAGACTCACTGTCTCAGACCAGACCCCATTAACCAACAGACTCACTGTCTCAGACCAGGCCACATTAACCAACAGATTCACTGTCCCAGCGCAGGTCCCATTAAACAACTGAGTCACTGACCCAGACCAGGCCCCATTTACCAACAGACACACTCTCCCCGATCAGGCCCCATTAACCAACACAGTCACTGTCCCAGACCAGACCCCATTATCCAACAGAGTCACTGTCCCAAACCAGGCCCCTTTAACCAACAGGCTCACTGTCCCAGACCAGACCCCATTCACCAACAGAGTCACTTTCCCAGACGATGCCCCATTAACCAACAGAGTCACTGTCCCAGACCAGGCCCCATGAACCAACAGAGTCACTGTCCCACATTAGGCCCCATGAACCAACAGAGACACTGTCCCAGACCAGAACTCATTAACCAACAGAGTCACTGTCCCAGACCAGGCTCCATGAACCAACAGAGTCACTGTCCCAAACCAGGCGCCATTAACCAACAGAGTAACTGTCCCAGACCAGGCCCCATTAACCAACAGAGTCACTGTCCCACACCAGGCCCCATGAACCAACAGAGTCACTGTCCCAGACCAGGCCCCATTAACCAACAGAATCACTGTCCCACACCAGGCCCCATGAACCAACAGAGACACTGTCCCAGACCAGAACTCATTAACCAACAGAGTCACTGTCCCACACCAGGCCCCATGAACCAACAGAATCATTGTCCCAGACCAGGCCACATTATTCAACAGACACACTGTCCCAAACCAGGCCCCATTAACCAACAGAATCACTGTGCCAGACCAGGCCCCATTAACCAACAGAATCACTGTCCCAGACCAGGCCCCATTAACCAACAGACTCACTCTCCCAGACCAGGCCCAATGATCCAACACAGTCGCTGTCCCAAACCAGCCCCAATTAACCAACAGAGTCGCTGTCCCAGATCAGGCCCCATGAACCAATAGAGCCGCTGTCCCAGATCAGGCCCCATGAATCAACAGAGTCGCTGTCCCAGACCATGCCCCATGAACCAACAGACTCACTGTCCCAGACCAGGCCGCATTAACCAACAGACTCACTGTCCCAAACCAGACCCAATTAACCAACAGAGTCGCTGTCCCAGATCAGGCCCCATGAACCAACAGAGACGCTGTCCCAAACCAGGCCCCATTAAACAACAGAAGCACTGTCCCAGACCAGGCCACATTAACCAACAGAGTCACTATCCCAGACCAGACCCCATTAACCAACAGACTCACTTTCCCAGACCAGGCCCCATTAACCAACAGAATCACTGTCACAGACCAGTTCCCACGAATCAACGGAGCCACTGTCCCAGACCAGGCCCCATTGACCATCAGAATCACTGTCCCGAACCAGGCCCCATTTTACAACAGGGTCACTGTCCCAGACCAGGCCCCATTAACCAACAGAGACACTCTCCCAGACCAGGCCCCATTAATCAACAGAGTCATTGTCCCAAACCATGCTCCATTAACTAACAGAGTCACTCTCCCAGACCAGACCCCATTAACCAACAGACTCATGTCCCAGACTAGGCCACATTAACCAACAGACTCACTGTCTCAGACCAGGCCACATTAACCAACAGAGTTACTATCCCAAACCAGGCCCAATGAACCAAAACAGTCGCTGTTCCAGACCAGGCCTCATGAACCAACAGACTCACTCTCCCACACGAGGCCCCATTAACCAGAATCACTGTCCCAGACCAGTCCCCATTAACCAACAGACTCACAGACCCCGACCAGTCCCCATAACCAACAC
Source organism: Stegostoma tigrinum (assembly GCF_030684315.1). Taxonomy (NCBI): domain Eukaryota; kingdom Metazoa; phylum Chordata; class Chondrichthyes; order Orectolobiformes; family Stegostomatidae; genus Stegostoma; species Stegostoma tigrinum. The sequence goes on from NC_081357.1 coordinate 95,829,328, forward strand.
AGTCACTTGTCCAGACCAGGACCCATTAACCAACAGACTCACAATCTCAGACCAGGCCCCATTAACCATCAGAATCACTGCCCCAGACCAGGCCCCATTAACCATCAGAATCACTGTCCCAGACCAGGCCCCATTTTCAAACACAGTCACTGTCCCAAACCCGGCCACATTAACCAACAGACTCACAGACCCAGACCAGTCCCAATTAACCAACAGAGCCGCTGTCCCAGATCAGGCCCCATGAACCAACAGTGTCACTGTCTCAGCCCAGACCCCAATAACCAACAGACTCACTGTCCCAGACCAGTTCCCATGAACCAACACAGACACTGTCCCAGACCAGGCCCCATTAACCATCAGAATCACTGTCCCGGACCAGGCCCCATTTTCCATCAGGGTCACTGTCCCAGACCAGGCACCATTAACCAACAGACTCACTCTCCCAGACCAGGCCCCATTAACCAACAGACTCACAGTCCCAGACCAGGCCCCATTAACCAACAGACTCACTGTCCCAGACCAGGCCCCATTAACCAACAGAATCACTGTCCCAGACCAGGCCCCATTAACCAACAGACTCACAGTCCCAGACCAGACCCCATTAACCAACAGACTCACAGTCCCAGACCAGACCCCATTAACCAACAGACTCACTCTCCCGGACCAGGCCATATTAACCAACAGATTCACTGTCCCAGCCCAGGTCCCATTAAACAACAGTTTCACTCTCCCAGCCCAGGCCCCATTAACCAACAGACTCACTCTCCCCGATCAGGCCCCATTAACTAACACAGTCACTGTCCCAGACCAGACCCCATTATCCAACAGAGTCACTGTCCCAAACCAGGCCCCTTTAACCAACAGAGTCACTGTCCCAGACCAGACCCCATTCATCAACAGAGTCACTTTCCCAGACGATGCCCCATTAACCAACAGTGTCACTGCCCCAGACCAGGCCCCATTAACCAACAGAGTCACTGTCCCACACCAGGCCCCATGAATCAACAGAGACACTGTCCCAGACCAGAACTCATTAACCAACAGAGTCACTGTCCCAGACCAGGCTCCATGAACCAACAGAGTCACTGTCCCAGACCAGGCCCCATTAACCAACAGAGTCACTGTCCCAGACCAGGCCCCATTATTCAACAGACACACTGTCCCAAACCAGGCCCCATTAACCAACAGAATCACTGTCCCAGACCAGGCCCCATTAACCAACAGAATCACTGTCCCAGACCAGGCCCCATTAACCAACAGACTCACTCTCCAAGACCAGGCCCAATGATCCAACACAGTCGCTGTCCCAGACCAGGCCCCATGAACCAACAGAGTCGCTGACCCAGAACATGCCCCATTCTCCAACAGACTCACTGTCCCACACCAGCCCCAATTAACCAACAGATTCACTGTCCCAGACCAGGCCCCAGGAACCAACAGAGTCGCTGTCCCAGACCAGGCCCCATTAACCAACAGACTCATTGTCCCAAACCAGCCCCAATTAACCAACAGAGTCGCTGTCCCAGGTCCGGCCCCATGAACCAATAGAGCCGCTGTCCCAGATCAGGCCCCATGAATCAACAGAGTCGCTGTCCCAGACCATGCCCCATGAACCAACAGACTCACTGTCCCAGACCAGGCCGCATTAACCAACAGACTCACTGTCCCAAACCAGGCCCAATTAACCAACAGAGTCGCTGTCCCAGATCAGGCCCCATGAACCAACAGAGCCGCTGTCCGAAACCAGGCCCCAGTTACCAACAGAGCCGCTGTCCCAGACCAGGCCACATTAACCAACAGAAGCACTGTCCCAGACCAGGCCCCATGAACCAACAGACTCACTGTCCCAGACCAGACCCCATTAACCAACAGACTCACTTTCCCAGACCAGGCCCCATTAACCAACAGAATCACTGTCACAGACCAGTTCACACGAACCAACGGAGCCACTGTCCCAGACCAGGCCCCATTAACCAACAGAGACACTCTCCCAGACCAGGTCCCATTAATCAACAGAGTCATTGTCCCAAACCATGCTTCATTAACCAACAGAGTCACTGTCCCAGACCAGACCCCATAAACCAAAAGACTCATGTCCCAGACTAGGCCACATTAACCAACAGACTCACTGTCCCAGACCAGGCCACATTAACCAACAGAGTTACTGTCCCAAACCAGGCCCAATGAACCAACACAGTCGCTGTCCCAAACCAGGCCTCATGAACCAACAGACTCACTCTCCCACACGAGGCCCCATTAACCAGAGTCACTGTCCCATACCAGGCCCCATTAAACAACAGACTCACACTTCCAGAGCAGGCCCCATTAACAAACAGAGTCATTGTCCCAGACTACGCCCCATTAACCAACAGAGACACTGTCCCAGACGAGGCCCCAGTAACCAACAGTTCATGGTCTCAGACCAGGCCCCATTAACCAACAAAGTCACTGTCCCAAACCCAGCCACATTAACCAACAGAGTCACCGTCCCAGACCAGGCCACATTAACCAACAGAATCACTGTCCCAGACCAGTCCCCATTAACCAACAGACTCACAGACCCCGACCAGTCCCCATAACCAACACAGTCACTGTCCCAGACCAGGACCCATTAACCAACAGACTCACAATCTCAGACCAGGCCCCATTAACCATCAGAATCACTGTCCCAGACCAGGCCCCATTAACCATCAGAATCACTGTCCCAGACCAGGCCCCATTTTCCAACACAGTCACTGTCCCAAACCCGGCCACATTAACCAACAGACTCACAGACCCAGACCAGACCCCATTAACCAACAGAGACACTGTCCCAGACCAGGCCCCATTAACCAACAGAGTCACTGTCTCAGACCAGACCCCATTAACCAACAGAGTCACTGTCCCAGACCAGGCCACATTAACCAACAGATTCACTGTCCCAGACCAGGCCACATTAACCAACAGAGTCACTGTCTCAGACCAGACCCCATTAACCAACAGAGTCACTGTCCCAGACCAGACCCCATTAACCAACAGACTCACTGTCCCAGACCAGGCCACATTAACCAACAGACTCACTGTCTCAGACCAGACCCCATTAACCAACAGACTCACTCTCCCAGACCAGGCCACATTAACCAACAGATTCACTGTCTTAGACCAGACCCCATTAACCAACAGACTCACTGTCCCAGACCAGGCCACATTAACCAACAGACTCACTGTCTCAGACCAGACCCCATTAACCAACAGACTCACTGTCCCAGACCAGGCCACATTAACCAACAGATTCACTGTCCCAGCCCAGGTCCCATTAAACAACAGAGTCACTGTCCCAGACCAGGCCCCATTTACCAACAGACTCACTCTCCCCGATCAGGCCCCATTAACCAACACAGTCACTGTCCCAGACCAGACCCCATTATCCAACAGAGTCACTGTCCCAAACCAGGCCCCTTTAACCAACAGGCTCACTGTCCCAGACCAGACCCCATTCACCAACAGAGTCACTTTCCCAGACGATGCCCCATTAACCAACAGAGTCACTGTCCCAGACCAGGCCCCATTAACCAACAGAGTCACTGTCCCACATTAGGCCCCATGAACCAACAGAGACACTGTCCCAGACCAGGCCACATTAACCAACAGAAGCACTATCCCAGACCAGGCCCCATGAACCAACAGACTCACTGTCCCAGACCAGACCCCATTAACCAACAGACTCACTTTCCCAGACCAGGCCCCATTAACCAACAGAATCACTGTCACAGACCAGTTCCCACGAACCAACGGAGCCACTGTCCCAGACCAGGCCCCATTGACCATCAGAATCACTGTCCCGGACCAGGCCCCATTTTCCAACAGGGTCACTGTCCCAGACCAGGCCCCATTAACCAACAGAGACACTCTCCCAGACCAGGCCCCATTAATCAACAGAGTCATTGTCCCAAACCATGCTCCATTAACCAACAGAGTCACTGTCCCAGACCAGACCCCATTAACCAAAAGACTCATGTCCCAGACTAGGCCACATTAACCAACAGACTCACTGTCCCAGACCAGGCCACATTAACCAACAGAGTTACTGTCCCAAACCAGGCCCAATGAACCAACACAGTCGCTGTCCCAGACCAGGCCTCATGAACCAACAGACTCACTCTCCCACACGAGGCCACATTAACCAGAGTCACTGTCCCATACCAGGCCCCATTAAACAACAGACTCACACTTCCAGAGCAGGCCCCATTAACAAACAGAGTCATTGTCCCAGACTACGCCCCATTAACCAACAGAGACACTGTCCCAGACGAGGCCCCAGTAGCCAACAGTTCATGGTCTCAGACCAGGCCCCATTAACCAACAAAGTCACTGTCCCAAACCCAGCCACATTAACCAACAGAGTCACCGTCCCAGACCAGGCCACATTAACCAACAGAATCACTGTCCCAGACCAGTCCCCATTAACCAACAGACTCACAGACCCCGACCAGTCCCCATAACCAACACAGTCACTGTCCCAGACCAGGCCCCATTAACCATCAGAATCACTGTCCCAGACCAGGCCCCATTTTCCAACACATTCACTGTCCCAAACCCGGCCACATTAACCAACAGACTCACAGACCCAGACCAGACCCCATTAACCAACAGGGTCACTGTCCCAGACCAGAGCCCATTAACCAACAGAGACACTGTCCCAGACCAGGCCCCAGTAACCAACAGAGTCACTGTCTCAGACCAGACCCCATTAACCAACAGAGTCACTGTCCCAGACCAGGCCACATTAACCAACAGATTCACTGTCTTAGGCCAGACCCCATTAACCAACAGACTCACTGTCCCAGACCAGGCCCCATTAACCAACAGACTCACTGTCTCAGACCAGACCCCATTAACCAACAGACTCACTGTCCCAGACCAGGCCACATTAACCAACAGATTCACTGTCCCAGCCCAGGTCCCATTAAACAACAGAGTCACTGTCCCAGACCAGGCCCCATTTACCTACAGACTCACTCTCCCCGATCAGGCCCCATTAACCAACACAGTCTCTGTCCCAGACCAGACCCCATTATCCAACAGAGTCACTGTCCCAAACCAGGCCCCTTTAACCAACAGGCTCACTGTCCCACACCAGACCCCATTCACCAACAGAGTCACTTTCCCAGACGATGCCCCATTAACCAACAGAGTCACTGTCCCAGACCATGCCCCATTAACCAACAGAGTCACTGTCCCACATTAGGCCCCATGAACCAACAGAGACACTGTCCCAGACCAGAACTCATTAACCAACAGAGTCACTGTCCCAAACCAGGCTCCATGAACCAACAGAGTCACTGTCCCAAACCAGGCCCCATTAACCAACAGAGTCACTGTCCCAGACCAGGCCCCATTAACCAACAGAGTCACTGTCCCACACCAGGCGCCATGAACCAACAGAGTCACTGTCCCATACCAGGCCCCATTAACCAACAGATTCACTGTCCCACACCAGGCCCCATGAACCAACAGAGACACTGTCCCAGACCAGAACTCATTAACCAACAGAGTCACTGTCCCAAACCAGGCTCCATGAACCAACAGAATCACTGTCCCAGACCAGGCCCCATTAACCAACAGAGTCACTGTCCCACACCAGGCCCCATGAACCAACAGAATCATTGTCCCAGACCAGGCCACATTATTCAACAGAGACACTGTCCCAGACCAGGCCCCATTAACCAACAGAATCACTGTCCCAGACCAGGCCCCATTAACCAACAGACTCACTCTCCCAGACCAGGCCCAATGATCCAACACAGTCGCTGTCCCAAACCAGCCCCAATTAACCAACAGAGTCGCTGTCCCAGATCAGGCCCCATGAACCAATAGAGCCGCTGTCCCAGATCAGGCCCCATGAATCAACAGAGTTGCTGTCCCAGACCATGCCCCATGAACCAACAGACTCACTGTCCCAGACCAGGCCGCATTAACCAACAGACTCACTGTCCCAAACCAGGCCCAATTAACCAACAGAGTCGCTGTCCCAGATCAGGCCCCATGAACCAACAGAGCCGCTGTCCCAAACCAGGCCCCATTAACCAACAGAAGCACTGTCCCAGACCAGGCCACATTAACCAACAGAGTCACTATCCCAGACCAGACCCCATTAACCAACAGACTCACTTTCCCAGACCAGGCCCCATTAACCAACAGAATCACTGTCACAGACCAGTTCACACGAATCAACGGAGCCACTGTCCCAGACCAGGCCCATTGACCATCAGAATCACTGTCCCGGACCAGGTACCATTTTACAAAAGGGTCACTGTCCCAGACCAGGCCCCATTAACCAACAGAGACACTCTCCCAGACCAGGCCCCATTAATCAACAGACTCATGTCCCAGACTAGGCCACATTTACCAACAGACTCACTGTCCCACACCAGGCCACATTAACCAACAGAGTTACTGTCCCAAACCAGGCCCAATGAACCAACACAGTCGCTGTTCCAGACCAGGCCTCATGAACCAACAGACTCACTCTCCCACACGAGGCCCCATTAACCAGAGTCACTGTCCCATACCAGGCCCCATTAAACAACAGACTCACACTTGCAGAGCAGGCCCCATTAACAAACAGAGTCATTGTCCCAGACTACGCCCCATTAACCAACAGAGACACTCTCCCAGACCAGGCCCCATTAATCAACAGAGTCATTGTCCCAAACCATGCTCCATTAACTAACAGAGTCACTCTCCCAGACCAGACCCCATTAACCAACAGACTCATGTCCCAGACTACGCCACATTAACCAACAGACTCACTGTCCCAGACCAGGCCACATTAACCAACAGAGTTACTATCCCAAACCAGGCCCAATGAACCAAAACAGTCGCTGTTCCAGACCAGGCCTCATGAACCAACAGACTCACTCTCCCACACGAGGCCCCATTAACCAGAGCCACTGTCCCATACCAGGCCCCATTAAACAACAGACTCACACTTCCAGAGCAGGCCCCAAAAACAAACAGAGTCATTGTCCCAGACTACGCCCCATTAACCAACAGAGACACTGTCCCAGACGAGGCCCCAGTAACCAACAGTTCATGGTCTCAGACCAGGCCCCATTAACCAACAAAGTCACTGTCCCAAACCCAGCCACATTAACCAACAGAGTCACCGTCCCAGACCAGGCCACATTAACCAACAGAATCACTGTCCCAGACCAGTCCCCATTAACCAACAGACTCACAGACCCCGACCAGTCCCCATAACCAACACAGTCACTGTCCCAGACCAGGACCCATTAACCAACAGACTCACAATCTCAGACCAGGCCCCATGAACCATCAGAATCACTGTCCCAGACCAGGCCCCATTAACCATCAGAATCACTGTCCCAGACCCGGCCACATTAACCAACAGACTCACAGACCCAGACCAGTCCCAATTAACCAACAGAGCCGCTGTCCCAGATCAGGCCCCATGAACCAACAGTGTCACTGACCCAGCCCAGACCCCAATAACCAACAGAGTCACTGTCCCAGACCAGTTCCCATGAACCAACACAGACACTGTCCCAGACCAGGCCCCATTAACCATCAGAATCACTGTCCCGGACCAGGCCCCATTTTCCATCAGGGTCACTGTCCCAGACCAGGCACCATTAACCAACAGACTCACTCTCCCAGACCAGGCCCCATTAACCAACAGACTCACAGTCCCAGACCAGACCACATTAACCAACACAGTCACTATCCAAGACCAGGCCCCATTAGCCTACAGATTCACTGTGAAAGACCAGGCCCCATTCACCAACAGACTCACTGTCTCAGACCAGACCCCATTAACCAACAGAGTCACTGTCCCAGACCAGGCCACATTAACCAACAGATTCACTGTCTTAGACCAGACCCCATTAACCAACAGACTCACTGTCCCAAACCAGGCCCAATTAACCAACAGAGTCGCTGTCCCAGATCAGGCCCCATGAACCAACAGAGCCGCTGTCCGAAACCAGGCCCCAGTTACCAACAGAGCCGCTGTCCCAGACCAGGCCACATTAACCAACAGAAGCACTGTCCCAGACCAGGCCCCATGAACCAACAGACTCACTGTCCCAGACCAGACCCCATTAACCAACAGACTCACTTTCCCAGACCAGGCCCCATTAACCAACAGAATCACTGTCACAGACCAGTTCACACGAACCAACGGAGCCACTGTCCCAGACCAGGCCCCATTAACCAACAGAGACACTCTCCCAAACCAGGTCCCATTAATCAACAGAGTCATTGTCCCAAACCATGCTTCATTAACCAACAGAGTCACTGTCCCAGACCAGACCCCATAAACCAAAATACTCATGTCCCAGACTAGGCCACATTAACCAACAGACTCACTGTCCCAGACCAGGCCACATTAACCAACAGAGTTACTGTCCCAAACCAGGCCCAATGAACCAACACAGTCGCTGTCCCAGACCAGGCCTCATGAACCAACAGACTCACTCTCCCACACGAGGCCCCATTAACCAGAGTCACTGTCCCATACCAGGCCCCATTAAACAACAGACTCACACTTCCAGAGCAGGCCCCATTAACAAACAGAGTCATTGTCCCAGACTACGCCCCATTAACCAACAGAGACACTGTCCCAGACGAGGCCCCAGTAACCAACAGTTCATGGTCTCAGACCAGGCCCCATTAACCAACAAAGTCACTGTCCCAAACCCAGCCACATTAACCAACAGAGTCACCGTCCCAGACCAGGCCACATTAACCAACAGAATCACTGTCCCAGACCAGTCCCCATTAACCAACAGACTCACAGACCCCGACCAGTCCCCATAACCAACACAGTCACTGTCCCAGACCAGGACCCATTAACCAACAGACTCACAATCTCAGACCAGGCCCCATGAACCATCAGAATCACTGTCCCAGACCAGGCCCCATTAACCATCAGAATCACTGTCCCAGACCAGGCCCCATTTTCCAACACAGTCACTGTCCCAAACCCGGCCACATTAACCAACAGACTCACAGACCCAGACCAGACCCCATTAACCAACAGAGACACTGTCCCAGACCAGGCCCCATTAACCAACAGAGTCACTGTCTCAGACCAGACCCCATTAACCAACAGAGTCACTGTCCCAGACCAGGCCACATTAACCAACAGATTCACTGTCCCAGACCAGGCCACATTAACCAACAGAGTCACTGTCTCAGACCAGACCCCATTAACCAACAGAGTCACTGTCCCAGACCAGACCCCATTAACCAACAGACTCACTGTCCCAGACCAGGCCACATTAACCAACAGACTCACTGTCTCAGACCAGACCCCATTAACCAACAGACTCACTGTCCCAGACCAGGCCACATTAACCAACAGATTCACTGTCTTAGACCAGACCCCATTAACCAACAGACTCACTGTCCCAGACCAGGCCACATTAACCAACAGACTCACTGTCTCAGACCAGACCCCATTAACCAACAGACTCACTGTCCCAGACCAGGCCACATTAACCAACAGATTCACTGTCCCAGCCCAGGTCCCATTAAACAACAGAGTCACTGTCCCAGACCAGGCCCCATTTACCAACAGACTCACTCTCCCTGATCAGGCCCCATTAACCAACACAGTCACTGTCCCAGACCAGACCCCATTATCCAACAGAGTCACTGTCCCAAACCAGGCCCCTTTAACCAACAGGCTCACTGTCCCAGACCAGACCCCATTCACCAACAGAGTCACTTTCCCAGACGATGCCCCATTAACCAACAGAGTCACTGTCCCAGACCAGGCCCCATTAACCAACAGAGTCACTGTCCCACATTAGGCCCCATGAACCAACAGAGACACTGTCCCAGACCAGGCCACATTAACCAACAGAAGCACTATCCCAGACCAGGCCCCATGAACCAACAGACTCACTGTCCCAGACCAGACCCCATTAACCAACAGACTCACTTTCCCAGACCAGGCCCCATTAACCAACAGAATCACTGTCACAGACCAGTTCCCACGAACCAACGGAGCCACTGTCCCAGACCAGGCCCCATTGACCATCAGAATCACTGTCCCGGACCAGGCCCCATTTTCCAACAGGGTCACTGTCCCAGACCAGGCCCCATTAACCAACAGAGACACTCTCCCAGACCAGGCCCCATTAATCAACAGAGTCATTGTCCCAAACCATGCTCCATTAACCAACAGAGTCACTGTCCCAGACCAGACCCCATTAACCAAAAGACTCATGTCCCAGACTAGGCCACATTAACCAACAGACTCACTGTCCCAGACCAGGCCACATTAACCAACAGAGTTACTGTCCCAAACCAGGCCCAATGAACCAACACAGTCGCTGTCCCAGACCAGGCCTCATGAACCAACAGACTCACTCTCCCACACGAGGCCACATTAACCAGAGTCACTGTCCCATACCAGGCCCCATTAAACAACAGACTCACACTTCCAGAGCAGGCCCCATTAACAAAAAGAGTCATTGTCCCAGACTACGCCCCATTAACCAACAGAGACACTGTCCCAGACGAGGCCCCAGTAGCCAACAGTTCATGGTCTCAGACCAGGCCCCATTAACCAACAAAGTCACTGTCCCAAACCCAGCCACATTAACCAACAGAGTCACCGTCCCAGACCAGGCCACATTAACCAACAGAATCACTGTCCCAGACCAGTCCCCATTAACCAACAGACTCACAGACCCCGACCAGTCCCCATAACCAACACAGTCACTGTCCCAGACCAGGCCCCATTAACCATCAGAATCACTGTCCCAGACCAGGCCCCATTTTCCAACACATTCACTGTCCCAAACCCGGCCACATTAACCAACAGACTCACAGACCCAGACCAGACCCCATTAACCAACAGGGTCACTGTCCCAGACCAGAGCCCATTAACCAACAGAGACACTGTCCCAGACCAGGCCCCAGTAACCAACAGAGTCACTGTCTCAGACCAGACCCCATTAACCAACAGAGTCACTGTCCCAGACCAGGCCACATTAACCAACAGATTCACTGTCTTAGGCCAGACCCCATTAACCAACAGACTCACTGTCCCAGACCAGGCCCCATTAACCAACAGACTCACTGTCTCAGACCAGACCCCATTAACCAACAGACTCACTGTCCCAGACCAGGCCACATTAACCAACAGATTCACTGTCCCAGCCCAGGTCCCATTAAACAACAGAGTCACTGTCCCAGACCAGGCCCCATTTACCTACAGACTCACTCTCCCCGATCAGGCCCCATTAACCAACACAGTCTCTGTCCCAGACCAGACCCCATTATCCAACAGAGTCACTGTCCCAAACCAGGCCCCTTTAACCAACAGGCTCACTGTCCCACACCAGACCCCATTCACCAACAGAGTCACTTTCCCAGACGATGCCCCATTAACCAACAGAGTCACTGTCCCAGACCATGCCCCATTAACCAACAGAGTCACTGTCCCACATTAGGCCCCATGAACCAACAGAGACACTGTCCCAGACCAGAACTCATTAACCAACAGAGTCACTGTCCCAAACCAGGCTCCATGAACCAACAGAGTCACTGTCCCAAACCAGGCCCCATTAACCAACAGAGTCACTGTCCCAGACCAGGCCCCATTAACCAACAGAGTCACTGTCCCACACCAGGCGCCATGAACCAACAGAGTCACTGTCCCATACCAGGCCCCATTAACCAACAGATTCACTGTCCCACACCAGGCCCCATGAACCAACAGAGACACTGTCCCAGACCAGAACTCATTAACCAACAGAGTCACTGTCCCAAACCAGGCTCCATGAACCAACAGAATCACTGTCCCAGACCAGGCCCCATTAACCAACAGAGTCACTGTCCCACACCAGGCCCCATGAACCAACAGAATCATTGTCCCAGACCAGGCCACATTATTCAACAGAGACACTGTCCCAGACCAGGCCCCATTAACCAACAGAATCACTGTCCCAGACCAGGCCCCATTAACCAACAGACTCACTCTCCCAGACCAGGCCCAATGATCCAACACAGTCGCTGTCCCAAACCAGCCCCAATTAACCAACAGAGTCGCTGTCCCAGATCAGGCCCCATGAACCAATAGAGCCGCTGTCCCAGATCAGGCCCCATGAATCAACAGAGTTGCTGTCCCAGACCATGCCCCATGAACCAACAGACTCACTGTCCCAGACCAGGCCGCATTAACCAACAGACTCACTGTCCCAAACCAGGCCCAATTAACCAACAGAGTCGCTGTCCCAGATCAGGCCCCATGAACCAACAGAGCCGCTGTCCCAAACCAGGCCCCATTAACCAACAGAAGCACTGTCCCAGACCAGGCCACATTAACCAACAGAGTCACTATCCCAGACCAGACCCCATTAACCAACAGACTCACTTTCCCAGACCAGGCCCCATTAACCAACAGAATCACTGTCACAGACCAGTTCACACGAATCAACGGAGCCACTGTCCCAGACCAGGCCCATTGACCATCAGAATCACTGTCCCGGACCAGGTCCCATTTTACAAAAGGGTCACTGTCCCAGACCAGGCCCCATTAACCAACAGAGACACTCTCCCAGACCAGGCCCCATTAATCAACAGACTCATGTCCCAGACTAGGCCACATTTACCAACAGACTCACTGTCCCACACCAGGCCACATTAACCAACAGAGTTACTGTCCCAAACCAGGCCCAATGAACCAACACAGTCGCTGTTCCAGACCAGGCCTCATGAACCAACAGACTCACTCTCCCACACGAGGCCCCATTAACCAGAGTCACTGTCCCATACCAGGCCCCATTAAACAACAGACTCACACTTGCAGAGCAGGCCCCATTAACAAACAGAGTCATTGTCCCAGACTACGCCCCATTAACCAACAGAGACACTCTCCCAGACCAGGCCCCATTAATCAACAGAGTCATTGTCCCAAACCATGCTCCATTAACTAACAGAGTCACTCTCCCAGACCAGACCCCATTAACCAACAGACTCATGTCCCAGACTACGCCACATTAACCAACAGACTCACTGTCCCAGACCAGGCCACATTAACCAACAGAGTTACTATCCCAAACCAGGCCCAATGAACCAAAACAGTCGCTGTTCCAGACCAGGCCTCATGAACCAACAGACTCACTCTCCCACACGAGGCCCCATTAACCAGAGCCACTGTCCCATACCAGGCCCCATTAAACAACAGACTCACACTTCCAGAGCAGGCCCCAAAAACAAACAGAGTCATTGTCCCAGACTACGCCCCATTAACCAACAGAGACACTGTCCCAGACGAGGCCCCAGTAACCAACAGTTCATGGTCTCAGACCAGGCCCCATTAACCAACAAAGTCACTGTCCCAAACCCAGCCACATTAACCAACAGAGTCACCGTCCCAGACCAGGCCACATTAACCAACAGAATCACTGTCCCAGACCAGTCCCCATTAACCAACAGACTCACAGACCCCGACCAGTCCCCATAACCAACACAGTCACTGTCCCAGACCAGGACCCATTAACCAACAGACTCACAATCTCAGACCAGGCCCCATGAACCATCAGAATCACTGTCCCAGACCAGGCCCCATTAACCATCAGAATCACTGTCCCAGACCCGGCCACATTAACCAACAGACTCACAGACCCAGACCAGTCCCAATTAACCAACAGAGCCGCTGTCCCAGATCAGGCCCCATGAACCAACAGTGTCACTGACCCAGCCCAGACCCCAATAACCAACAGAGTCACTGTCCCAGACCAGTTCCCATGAACCAACACAGACACTGTCCCAGACCAGGCCCCATTAACCATCAGAATCACTGTCCCGGACCAGGCCCCATTTTCCATCAGGGTCACTGTCCCAGACCAGGCACCATTAACCAACAGACTCACTCTCCCAGACCAGGCCCCATTAACCAACAGACTCACAGTCCCAGACCAGACCACATTAACCAACACAGTCACTATCCAAGACCAGGCCCCATTAGCCTACAGATTCACTGTGAAAGACCAGGCCCCATTCACCAACAGACTCACTGTCTCAGACCAGACCCCATTAACCAACAGAGTCACTGTCCCAGACCAGGCCACATTAACCAACAGATTCACTGTCTTAGACCAGACCCCATTAACCAACAGACTCACTGTCCCAGACCAGGCCCCATTAACCAACAGACTCACTGTCTCAGACCAGACCCCATTAACCAACAGACTCACTGTCCCAGACCAGGCCACATTAACCAACAGATTCACTGTCCCAGCCCAGGTCCCATTAAACAACAGAGTCACTGTCCCAGACCAGGCCCCATTAACCAACAGACTCACTCTCCCCGATCAGGCCCCATTAACCAACACAGTCACTGTCCCAGACCAGACCCCATTATCCAACAGAGTCACTGTCCCAAACCAGGCCCCTTTAACCAACAGGCTCACTGTCCCAGACCAGACCCCATTCACCAACAGAGTCACTTTCCCAGACGATGCCCCAATAACCAACAGAGTCACTGTCCCAGACCAGGCCCCATTAACCAACAGAGTCACTGTCCCAGACCAGGCCACATGAACCAACAGGCTCACTCTCCCAGACTAGGCCCCATTAGCCTACAGATTCACTGTGAAAGACCAGGCCCCATTAACAAAAAGACTCACTGTCCCAAACCAGGCCCCTTTAACCAACAGGCTCACTGTCCAAGACCAGACCCCATTCACCAACAGAGTCACTTTCCCAGACGATGCCCCATTAACCAACAGAGTCACTGTCCCAGACCAGGCCCCATTAACCAACAGACTCACTGTCCCACATTAGGCCCCATGAACCAACAGAGACACTGTCCCAGACCAGAACTCATTAACCAACAGAGTCACTGTGCCAGACCAGGCTCCATGAACCAACAGAATCACTGTCCCAGACCAGGCCCCATTAACCAACAGAGTCACTGTCCCACACCAGGCCCCATTAACCAACAGAATCACTGTCCCAGACCAGGCCCCATTAACCAACAGACTCACTCTCCCAGACCAGGCCCAATGATCCAACACAGTCGCTGTCCCAGACCAGGCCCCATGAACCAACAGAGTCGCTGTCCCAGACCATGCCCCATTCACCAACAGACTCACTGTCCCAGACCAGCCCCAATTAACCAACAGAGTTGCTGTCCCAGACCAGGCCCCATGAACCAACAGAGTCGCTGTCCCAGACCAGGCCCCATTAACCAACAGACTCATTGTCCCAAACCAGCCCCAATTAACCAACAGAGTCGCTGTCCCAGATCAGGCCCCATGAACCAATAGAGCCGCTGTCCCAGATCAGGCCCCATGAATCAACAGAGTCGCTGTCCCAGACCATGCCCCATGAACCAACAGACTCACTGTCCCAGACCAGGCCGCATTAACCAACAGACTCACTGTCCCAAACCAGGCCCAATTAACCAACAGAGTCGCTGTCCCAGATCAGGCCCCATGAACCAACAGAGCCGCTGTCCCAAACCAGGCCCCATTAACCAACAGAAGCACTGTCCCAGACCAGGCCACATTAACCAACAGAGTCACTATCCCAGACCAGACCCCATTAACCAACAGACTCACTGTCCCAGATCAGGCCCCATTAACCAACAGACTCACTTTCCCAGACCAGGCCCCATTAACCAACAGAATCACTGTCGCAGACCAGTTCACACGAACCAACGGAGCCACTGTCCCAGACCAGGCCCCATTGACCATCAGAATCACTGTCCCGGACCAGGTCCCATTTTCCAACAGGGTCACTGTCCCAGACCAGGCCCCATTAACCAACAGAGACACTCTCCCAGACCAGGCCCCATTAATCAACAGAGCCATTGTCCCAAACCATGCTCCATTAACCAACAGAGTCACTGTCCCAGACCAGACCCCATTAACCAACAGACTCATGTCCCAGACTAGGCCACATTAACCAACAGACTCACTGTCCCAGACCAGGCCGCATTAACCAACAGAATCACTGTCCCAGACCAGTCCCCATTAACCAACAGACTCACAGACCCCGACCAGTCCCCATAACCAACACAGTCACTGTCCCAGACCAGGACCCATTAACCAACAGACTCACAATCTCAGACCAGGCCCCATTAACCATCAGAATCACTGTCCCAGACCAGGCCCCATTAACCATCAGAATCACTGTCCCAGACCAGGCCCCATTAACCAGAGTCACTGTCCCAAACCAGGCCCAATGAACCAACACAGTCGCTGTCCCAGACCAGGCCTCATGAACCAACAGACTCACTCTCCCACACGAGGCCCCATTAACCAGAGTCACTGTCCCATACCAGGCCCCATTAAACAACAGACTCACACTTCCAGAGCAGGCCCCATTAACAAACAGAGCCATTGTCCCAGACTACGCCCCATTAACCAACAGAGACACTGTCCCAGACGAGGCCCCAGTAACCAACAGTTCATGGTCTCAGACCAGGCCCCATTAACCAACAAAGTCACTGTCCCAAACCCAGCCACATTAACCAACAGAGTCACCGTCCCAGACCAGGCCACATTAACCAACAGAATCACTGTCCCAGACCAGTCCCCATTAACCAACAGACTCACAGACCCCGACCAGTCCCCATAACCAACACAGTCACTGTCCTAGACCAGGACCCATTAACCAACAGACTCACAATCTCAGATCAGGCCCCATGAACCAACAGTGTCACTGACCCAGCCCAGACCCCAATAACCATCAGAATCACTATCCCGGACCAGGCCCCATTTTCCATCAGGGTCACTGTCCCAGACCAGGCCCCATTAACCAACAGACTCACTCTCCCAGACCAGGCCCCATTAACCAACAGACTCACAGTCCCAGACCAGACAACTTTAACCAACGGAGTCACTATCCAAGACCAGGCCCCATTAACCAACAGAGTCACTGTCCCAGACCAGGCCACATGAACCAACAGGCTCACTCTCCCAGACTAGGCCCCAATAGCCTACAGATTCACTGTGAAAGACCAGGCCCCATTAACAAAAAGACTCACTGTCCCAGACCAGACCCCATTAACCAACAGGGTCACTGTCCCAGACCAGAGCCCATTAACCAACAGAGACACTGTCTCAGACCAGGCCCCATTAACCAACAGTGTCACTGTCTCAGACCAGACCCCATTAACCAACAGATTCACTGTCTTAGACCAGACCCCATGAACCAACAGACTCACTGTCCCAGACCAGGCCCAATTACCAACAGACTCACTGTCTCAGACCAGACCCCATTAACCAACAGACTCACTGTCCCAGACCAGGCCCCATTAACCAACAGATTCACTGTCCCCGCCCAGGTCCCATTAAACAACAGAGTCACTGTCTCAGACCAGACCCCATTAATCAACAGACTCACTGTCCCAGACCAGGCCATATTAACCAACAGATTCACTGTCCCCGCCCAGGTCCCATTAAACAACAGAGTCACTGTCCCAGACCAGGCCCCATTAACCAACAGACTCACTCTCCCCGATCAGGCCCCATTAACCAACACAGTTACTGTCCCAGACCAGACCCCATTATCCAACAGAGTCACTGTCCCAGACGATGCCCCATTAACCAACAGAGTCACTGTCCCAGACCAGGCCCCATTAACCAACAGAGTCACTGTCCCACATTCGGCCCCATGAACCAACAGAGTCACTGTCCCAGACCAGGCTCCATGAACCAACAGAGTCACTGTCCCACACCAGGCCCCATTAACCAACAGAGTCACTGTCCCACACCAGGCTCCATGAACCAACAGAGTCACTGTCCCAGACCAGGCCCCATTAACCAACAGAATCACTGTCCCACACCAGGCCCCATGAACCAACAGAGTCACTGTCCCAGACCAGGCTCCATGAACCAACAGAATCACTGCCCCACACCAGGCCCCATTCACCAACAGACTCACTGTCCCAGACCAGCCCCAATTAACCAACAGAGTCGCTGTCCCAGACCAGGCCCCATGAACCAACAGAGTCACTGTCCCAGACCAGCCCCAATTAACCAACAGAGTCGCTGTCCCAGACCAGGCCCCATGAACCAACAGAGTCACTGTCCCAGACCAGGCCCCATTAACCAACAGACTCATTGTCCCAAACCAGCCCCAATTAACCAACAGAGCCGCTGTCCCAAACCAGGCCCCATTAACCAACAGAAGCACTATCCCAGACCAGACCCCATTTACCAACAGACTCACTTTCCCAGACCAGGCCCCATTAACCAACAGAATCACTGTCACAGACCAGTTCCCACGAACCAACGGAGCCACTGTCCCAGACCAGGCCCATTGACCATCAGAATCATTGTCCCGGACCAGGTCCCATTTTACAACAGGGTCACTGTCCCAGACCAGGCCCCATTAACCAACAGACTCACAGACCCCGACCAGTCCCCATAACCAACACAGTCACTGTCCCAGACCAGGACCCATTAACCAACAGAGTCACTCTCCCAGACCAGACCCCATTAACCAACAGACTCATGTCCCAGACTAGGCCATATTAACCAACAGACTCACTGTCCTAGACCAGGCCACATTAACCAACAGAGTTACTGTCCCAAACCAGGCCCAATGAACCAACACAGTCGCTGTCCCAGACCAGGCCTCATGAACCAACAGACTCACTCTCCCACACGAGGCCCCATTAACCAGAGTCACTGTCCCATACCAGGCCCCATTAAACAACAGACTCACACTTCCAGAGCAGGCCCCATTAACAAACAGAGTCATTGTCCCAGACTACGCCCCATTAACCAACAGAGACACTGTCCCAGACGAGGCCCCAGTAACCAACAGTTCATGGTCTCAGACCAGGCCCCATTAACCAACAAAGTCACTGTCCCAAACCCAGCCACATTAACCAACACAGTCACCGTCCCAGACCAGGCCACATTAACCAACAGAATCACTGTCCCAGACCAGTCCCCATTAACCAACAGACTCACAGACCCCGACCAGTCCCCATAACCAACACAGTCACTGTCCCAGACCAGGACCCATTAACCAACAGACTCACAATCTCAGACCAGGCCCCATTAACCATCAGAATCACTGTCCCAGACCAGGCCCCATTAACCATCAGAATCACTGTCCCAGACCAGGCCCCATTTTCCAGCACAGTCACTGTCCCAAACCCGGCCACATTAACCAACAGACTCACAGACCCAGACCAGTCCCAATTAACCAACAGAGCCGCTGTCCCAGATCAGGCCCCATGAACCAACAGTGTCACTGACCAAGCCCAGACCCCAATAACCAACAGAGTCACTGTCCCAGACCAGTTCCCATGACCCAACACAGACACTGTCCCAGACCAGGCCCCATTAACCATCAGAATCACTGTCCCGGACCAGGCCCCATTTTCCATCAGGGTCACTGTCCCAGGCCAGGCCCCATTAACCAACAGACTCACTCTCCCAGACCAGGCCCCATTAACCAACAGACTCACAGTCCCAGACCAGACCACATTAACCAACACAGACACTGTCCCAGACCAGGCCCCATTAACCAACAGACTCACTCTCCCAGACCAGGCCCCATTAACCAACAGACTCACAGTCCCAGACCAGACCACATTAACCAACACAGTCACTATCCAAGACCAGGCCACATGAACCAACAGGCTCACTCTCCCAGACTAGGCCCCATTAGCCTACAGACTCACTGTCTCAGACCAGACCCCATTAACCAACAGGGTCACTGTCCCAGACCAGAACCCATTAACCAACAGAGACACTGTCCCAGACCAGGCCCCATTAACCAACAGAGTCACTGTCTCAGACCAGACCCCATTAACCAACAGAGTCACTGTCCCAGACCAGGCCACATTAACCAACAGATTCACTGTCTTAGACCAGACCCCATTAACCAACAGACTCACTGTCCCAGACCAGGCCACATTAACCAACAGACTCACTGTCTCAGACCAGACCCCATTAAACAACAGACTCACTGTCCCAGACCAGGCCACATTAACCAACAGATTCACTGTCCCAGCCCAGGTCCCATTAAACAACAGAGTCACTGTCCCAGACCAGGCCCCATTTACCAACAGACTCACTCTCCCCGATCAGGCCCCATTAACCAACACAGTCACTGTCCCAGACCAGACCCCATTATCCAACAGAGTCACTGTCCCAAACCAGGCCCCTTTAACCAACAGGCTCACTGTCCCAGACCAGACCCCATTCACCAACAGAGTCACTTTCCCAGACGATGCCCCATTAACCAACAGAGTCACTGTCCCAGACCAGGCCCCATTAACCAACAGAGTCACTGTCCCACATTAGGCCCCATGAACCAACAGAGACACTGTCCCAGACCAGAACTCATTAACCAACAGAGTCACTGTCCCAGACCAGGCTCCATGAACCAACAGAGTCACTGTCCCACACCAGGCCCCATTAACCAACAGAGTCACTGTCCCAGACCAGGCCCCATTAACCAACAGAGTCACTGTCCCACACCAGGCCCCATGAACCAACAGAGTCACTGTCCCAGACCAGGCCCCATTAACCAACAGAGTCACTGTCCCACATTAGGCCCCATGAACCAACAGAGACACTGTCCCAGACCAGAACTCATTAACCAACAGAGTCACTGTCCCAGACCAGGCCCCATTAACCAACAGAGTCACTGTCCCACACCAGGCCCCATTAACCAACAGAGTCACTGTCCCAGACCAGGCCCCATTAACCAACAGAGTCACTGTCCCACACCAGGCCCCATGAACCAACAGAGTCACTGTCCCAGACCAGGCCCCATTAACCAACAGAGTCACTGTCCCACACCAGGCCCCATGAACCAACAGTTCATGGTCTCAGAGCATGCCACATTAACCAACAGAGTCACTGTCCCAGACCAGACCCCATTAACCAACAGGCTCACAGACCCCGACCAGTCCCCACAACCAACACAGCCGCTGTCCCAGATCAGGCCCCATGAGCCATCACAGTCGCTGTCCCAGACCAGGCCTCATGAACCAACACAGCCGCTGTCCCAGATCAGGCCCCATGAACCAACAGAGTCGCTGTCGCAAACCAGGCCCCATGTACCAACAGAGTCGCTGTCGCAAACCAGGCCCCATGAACCAACAGAGTCGCTGTCCCAGACCAGGCCCCATGAACCAACACAGCCGCTGTCCCAGATCAGGCCCCATGAACCAACAGAGTCGCTGTCCCAGATCAGGCCCCATGAACCAACAGAGTCGCTGTCGCAAACCAGGCCCCATGTACCAACAGAGTCGCTGTCGCAAACCAGGCCCCATGAACCAACAGAGTCGCTGTCCCAGACCAGGCCCCATGAACCAACACAGCCGCTGTCCCAGATCAGGCCCCATGAACCAACACAGCCGCTGTCCCAGATCAGGCCCCATGAGCCATCACAGTCGCTGTCCCAGACCAGGCCTCATGAACCAACACAGCCGCTGTCCCAGATCAGGCCCCATGAACCAACAGAGTCGCTGTCGCAAACCAGGCCCCATTAAGCAACAGAGTCACTGTTCCAGACCCGGACCCATGAACCAACACAGCCGCTGTCCCAGATCAGGCCCCATTAACCAACAGAGTCGCTGTCCCAGACCAGGCCCCATGAACCAACAGAGTCGCTGTCCCTGACCAGGCCCCATGAACCAACACAGCCGCTGTCCCAGATCAGGCCCCATGAACCAACACAGCCGCTGTCCCAGATCAGGCCCCATGAGCCATCACAGTCGCTGTCGCAGACCAGGCCACATTAACCAACAGAATCACTGTTCCAGACCAGTCCCCATTAACCAACAGACTCACAGACCCCGACCAGTCCCCATAACCAACACAGTCACTGTCCCAGACCAGGACCCATTAACCAACAGAGTCACTTTCCCAGACGATGCTCCATTAACCAACAGAGTCACTGTCCCAGACCAGGCCCCATTAACCATCAGAATCACTGTCCCAGACCAGGCCCCATTAACCATCAGAATCACTGTCCCAGACCAGGCCCCATTTTCCAACACAGTCACTGTCCCAAACCCGGCCACATTAACCAACAGACTCACAGACCCAGACCAGTCCCAATTAACAAACACAGCCGCTGTCCCAGATCAGGCCCCATGAACCAACAGTGTCGCTGTCCCAGATCAGGCCCCATGAACCAACAGAGTCACTGACACAGCCCAGACCCCAATAACCAACAGAGTCACTGTCCCAGACCAGTTCCCATGAACCAACACGGACACTGTCCCAGACCAGGCCCCATTAACCATCAGAATCACTGTCCCGGACCAGGCCCCATTTTCCATCAGGGTCACTATCCCAGACCAGACCCCATTAACCAACAGACTCACTGTCCCAGATCAGGCCCCATTAACCAACAGACTCACTTTCCCAGACCAGGCCCCATTAACCAACAGAATCACTGTCGCAGACCAGTTCACACGAACCAACGGAGCCACTGTCCCAGACCAGGCCCCATTGACCATCAGAATCACTGTCCCGGACCAGGTCCCATTTTCCAACAGGGTCACTGTCCCAGACCAGGCCCCATTAACCAACAGAGACACTCTCCCAGACCAGGCCCCATTAATCAACAGAGCCATTGTCCCAAACCATGCTCCATTAACCAACAGAGTCACTGTCCCAGACCAGACCCCATTAACCAACAGACTCATGTCCCAGACTAGGCCACATTAACCAACAGACTCACTGTCCCAGACCAGGCCGCATTAACCAACAGAATCACTGTCCCAGACCAGTCCCCGTTAACCAACAGACTCACAGACCCCGACCAGTCCCCATAACCAACACAGTCACTGTCCCAGACCAGGACCCATTAACCAACAGACTCACAATCTCAGACCAGGCCCCATTAACCATCAGAATCACTGTCCCAGACCAGGCCCCATTAACCATCAGAATCACTGTCCCAGACCAGGCCCCATTAACCAGAGTCACTGTCCCAAACCAGGCCCAATGAACCAACACAGTCGCTGTCCCAGACCAGGCCTCATGAACCAACAGACTCACTCTCCCACACGAGGCCCCATTAACCAGAGTCACTGTCCCATACCAGGCCCCATTAAACAACAGACTCACACTTCCAGAGCAGGCCCCATTAACAAACAGAGCCATTGTCCCAGACTACGCCCCATTAACCAACAGAGACACTGTCCCAGACGAGGCCCCAGTAACCAACAGTTCATGGTCTCAGACCAGGCCCCATTAACCAACAAAGTCACTGTCCCAAACCCAGCCACATTAACCAACAGAGTCACCGTCCCAGACCAGGCCACATTAACCAACAGAATCACTGTCCCAGACCAGTCCCCATGAACCAACAGACTCACAGACCCCGACCAGTCCCCATAACCAACACAGTCACTGTCCTAGACCAGGACCCATTAACCAACAGACTCACAATCTCAGATCAGGCCCCATGAACCAACAGTGTCACTGACCCAGCCCAGACCCCAATAACCATCAGAATCACTATCCCGGACCAGGCCCCATTTTCCATCAGGGTCACTGTCCCAGACCAGGCCCCATTAACCAACAGACTCACTCTCCCAGACCAGGCCCCATTAACCAACAGACTCACAGTCCCAGACCAGACAACTTTAACCAACGGAGTCACTATCCAAGACCAGGCCCCATTAACCAACAGAGTCACTGTCCCAGACCAGGCCACATGAACCAACAGGCTCACTCTCCCAGACTAGGCCCCAATAGCCTACAGATTCACTGTGAAAGACCAGGCCCCATTAACAAAAAGACTCACTGTCCCAGACCAGACCCCATTAACCAACAGGGTCACTGTCCCAGACCAGAGCCCATTAACCAACAGAGACACTGTCTCAGACCAGGCCCCATTAACCAACAGTGTCACTGTCTCAGACCAGACCCCATTAACCAACAGATTCACTGTCTTAGACCAGACCCCATGAACCAACAGACTCACTGTCCCAGACCAGGCCCAATTACCAACAGACTCACTGTCTCAGACCAGACCCCATTAACCAACAGACTCACTGTCCCAGACCAGGCCCCATTAACCAACAGATTCACTGTCCCCGCCCAGGTCCCATTAAACAACAGAGTCACTGTCTCAGACCAGACCCCATTAATCAACAGACTCACTGTCCCAGACCAGGCCATATTAACCAACAGATTCACTGTCCCCGCCCAGGTCCCATTAAACAACAGAGTCACTGTCCCAGACCAGGCCCCATTAACCAACAGACTCACTCTCCCCGATCAGGCCCCATTAACCAACACAGTTACTGTCCCAGACCAGACCCCATTATCCAACAGAGTCACTGTCCCAGACGATGCCCCATTAACCAACAGAGTCACTGTCCCAGACCAGGCCCCATTAACCAACAGAGTCACTGTCCCACATTCGGCCCCATGAACCAACAGAGTCACTGTCCCAGACCAGGCTCCATGAACCAACAGAGTCACTGTCCCACACCAGGCCCCATTAACCAACAGAGTCACTGTCCCACACCAGGCTCCATGAACCAACAGAGTCACTGTCCCAGACCAGGCCCCATTAACCAACAGAATCACTGTCCCACACCAGGCCCCATGAACCAACAGAGTCACTGTCCCAGACCAGGCTCCATGAACCAACAGAATCACTGCCCCACACCAGGCCCCATTCACCAACAGACTCACTGTCCCAGACCAGCCCCAATTAACCAACAGAGTCGCTGTCCCAGACCAGGCCCCATGAACCAACAGAGTCACTGTCCCAGACCAGCCCCAATTAACCAACAGAGTCGCTGTCCCAGACCAGGCCCCATGAACCAACAGAGTCACTGTCCCAGACCAGGCCCCATTAACCAACAGACTCATTGTCCCAAACCAGCCCCAATTAACCAACAGAGCCGCTGTCCCAAACCAGGCCCCATTAACCAACAGAAGCACTATCCCAGACCAGACCCCATTTACCAACAGACTCACTTTCCCAGACCAGGCCCCATTAACCAACAGAATCACTGTCACAGACCAGTTCCCACGAACCAACGGAGCCACTGTCCCAGACCAGGCCCATTGACCATCAGAATCATTGTCCCGGACCAGGTCCCATTTTACAACAGGGTCACTGTCCCAGACCAGGCCCCATTAACCAACAGACTCACAGACCCCGACCAGTCCCCATAACCAACACAGTCACTGTCCCAGACCAGGACCCATTAACCAACAGAGTCACTCTCCCAGACCAGACCCCATTAACCAACAGACTCATGTCCCAGACTAGGCCATATTAACCAACAGACTCACTGTCCTAGACCAGGCCACATTAACCAACAGAGTTACTGTCCCAAACCAGGCCCAATGAACCAACACAGTCGCTGTCCCAGACCAGGCCTCATGAACCAACAGACTCACTCTCCCACACGAGGCCCCATTAACCAGAGTCACTGTCCCATACCAGGCCCCATTAAACAACAGACTCACACTTCCAGAGCAGGCCCCATTAACAAACAGAGTCATTGTCCCAGACTACGCCCCATTAACCAACAGAGACACTGTCCCAGACGAGGCCCCAGTAACCAACAGTTCATGGTCTCAGACCAGGCCCCATTAACCAACAAAGTCACTGTCCCAAACCCAGCCACATTAACCAACACAGTCACCGTCCCAGACCAGGCCACATTAACCAACAGAATCACTGTCCCAGACCAGTCCCCATTAACCAACAGACTCACAGACCCCGACCAGTCCCCATAACCAACACAGTCACTGTCCCAGACCAGGACCCATTAACCAACAGACTCACAATCTCAGACCAGGCCCCATTAACCATCAGAATCACTGTCCCAGACCAGGCCCCATTAACCATCAGAATCACTGTCCCAGACCAGGCCCCATTTTCCAGCACAGTCACTGTCCCAAACCCGGCCACATTAACCAACAGACTCACAGACCCAGACCAGTCCCAATTAACCAACAGAGCCGCTGTCCCAGATCAGGCCCCATGAACCAACAGTGTCACTGACCAAGCCCAGACCCCAATAACCAACAGAGTCACTGTCCCAGACCAGTTCCCATGACCCAACACAGACACTGTCCCAGACCAGGCCCCATTAACCATCAGAATCACTGTCCCGGACCAGGCCCCATTTTCCATCAGGGTCACTGTCCCAGGCCAGGCCCCATTAACCAACAGACTCACTCTCCCAGACCAGGCCCCATTAACCAACAGACTCACAGTCCCAGACCAGACCACATTAACCAACACAGACACTGTCCCAGACCAGGCCCCATTAACCAACAGACTCACTCTCCCAGACCAGGCCCCATTAACCAACAGACTCACAGTCCCAGACCAGACCACATTAACCAACACAGTCACTATCCAAGACCAGGCCACATGAACCAACAGGCTCACTCTCCCAGACTAGGCCCCATTAGCCTACAGACTCACTGTCTCAGACCAGACCCCATTAACCAACAGGGTCACTGTCCCAGACCAGAACCCATTAACCAACAGAGACACTGTCCCAGACCAGGCCCCATTAACCAACAGAGTCACTGTCTCAGACCAGACCCCATTAACCAACAGAGTCACTGTCCCAGACCAGGCCACATTAACCAACAGATTCACTGTCTTAGACCAGACCCCATTAACCAACAGACTCACTGTCCCAGACCAGGCCACATTAACCAACAGACTCACTGTCTCAGACCAGACCCCATTAAACAACAGACTCACTGTCCCAGACCAGGCCACATTAACCAACAGATTCACTGTCCCAGCCCAGGTCCCATTAAACAACAGAGTCACTGTCCCAGACCAGGCCCCATTTACCAACAGACTCACTCTCCCCGATCAGGCCCCATTAACCAACACAGTCACTGTCCCAGACCAGACCCCATTATCCAACAGAGTCACTGTCCCAAACCAGGCCCCTTTAACCAACAGGCTCACTGTCCCAGACCAGACCCCATTCACCAACAGAGTCACTTTCCCAGACGATGCCCCATTAACCAACAGAGTCACTGTCCCAGACCAGGCCCCATTAACCAACAGAGTCACTGTCCCACATTAGGCCCCATGAACCAACAGAGACACTGTCCCAGACCAGAACTCATTAACCAACAGAGTCACTGTCCCAGACCAGGCTCCATGAACCAACAGAGTCACTGTCCCACACCAGGCCCCATTAACCAACAGAGTCACTGTCCCAGACCAGGCCCCATTAACCAACAGAGTCACTGTCCCACACCAGGCCCCATGAACCAACAGAGTCACTGTCCCAGACCAGGCCCCATTAACCAACAGAGTCACTGTCCCACATTAGGCCCCATGAACCAACAGAGACACTGTCCCAGACCAGAACTCATTAACCAACAGAGTCACTGTCCCAGACCAGGCCCCATTAACCAACAGAGTCACTGTCCCACACCAGGCCCCATTAACCAACAGAGTCACTGTCCCAGACCAGGCCCCATTAACCAACAGAGTCACTGTCCCACACCAGGCCCCATGAACCAACAGAGTCACTGTCCCAGACCAGGCCCCATTAACCAACAGAGTCACTGTCCCACACCAGGCCCCATGAACCAACAGTTCATGGTCTCAGAGCATGCCACATTAACCAACAGAGTCACTGTCCCAGACCAGACCCCATTAACCAACAGGCTCACAGACCCCGACCAGTCCCCACAACCAACACAGCCGCTGTCCCAGATCAGGCCCCATGAGCCATCACAGTCGCTGTCCCAGACCAGGCCTCATGAACCAACACAGCCGCTGTCCCAGATCAGGCCCCATGAACCAACAGAGTCGCTGTCGCAAACCAGGCCCCATGTACCAACAGAGTCGCTGTCGCAAACCAGGCCCCATGAACCAACAGAGTCGCTGTCCCAGACCAGGCCCCATGAACCAACACAGCCGCTGTCCCAGATCAGGCCCCATGAACCAACAGAGTCGCTGTCCCAGATCAGGCCCCATGAACCAACAGAGTCGCTGTCGCAAACCAGGCCCCATGTACCAACAGAGTCGCTGTCGCAAACCAGGCCCCATGAACCAACAGAGTCGCTGTCCCAGACCAGGCCCCATGAACCAACACAGCCGCTGTCCCAGATCAGGCCCCATGAACCAACACAGCCGCTGTCCCAGATCAGGCCCCATTAACCAACAGAGTCGCTGTCCCAGACCAGGCCCCATGAACCAACAGAGTCGCTGTCCCTGACCAGGCCCCATGAACCAACACAGCCGCTGTCCCAGATCAGGCCCCATGAACCAACACAGCCGCTGTCCCAGATCAGGCCCCATGAGCCATCACAGTCGCTGTCGCAGACCAGGCCACATTAACCAACAGAATCACTGTTCCAGACCAGTCCCCATTAACCAACAGACTCACAGACCCCGACCAGTCCCCATAACCAACACAGTCACTGTCCCAGACCAGGCCCCATTAACCAACAGAATCACTGTCCCAGACCAGGCTCCATTAACCAACAGACTCACAGTCCCAGACCAAACCACATTAACCAACACAGTCACTATCCAAGACCAGGCCCCATTAACCAACAGATTCATGTCCCAAACTAAGCCCCATTAACCAACAGACTCACTGTCCCAGACCAGGCCTCATTAACCAACAGAGTCACTGACCCAGACCAGGCCACATGAACCAACAGAGTCACTGACCCAGACTAGGCCCCATTAACCAACAGGGTCACTGTCCCCGATCAGGCCCCATTAACGACATGGTCACTGTCCCAGGCCAGGCCCCCTTAACCAACGGAGTCACTGTCCCAGACCAGGCAAGGCCCAATAAGCAACAGAGACAGTCCCAGCCCAGGCCCCATTATCCAAAAGAGTAATTTTCCCAGACTAGGACCCATTAACTGTCAGGGACACTGTCCCAAACCAGGCCCCATTTACCAACAGGCTCACTCTCTCAGACCAGGCCCCATTTACCAACAGGCTCACTCTCTCAGACCGGGCCCCATTAACCAACAGATTCACTGTCCCAGAATATGCCCCATTAACCAATAGTTCACTGTCCCAGTCGAGGCCCCATCATACAACACAGACACAGTCGCAGACCAGGCCCCATTAACCAACAGACTCACGGTCCCAGGCCAGGTCCAATGAACCAATGGAGTCACTGTCCCAAACCAGGCCCCATGCACCAACAGATTCACTGTCCCAGAACAGGCCCCATTAACCAACGGAGTCACTGTCCCAAACCAGGCCCCATTAACCAACAGAGTCACTGTCCCAGACTATGCCCCATTAACCAACAGACTCACTGTCCCAGACCAGGCCCCATTAACCAACAGATTGACTGTCCCAGACAAGGCCCCATTAACCAACAGACTCACCGTCCCTGGCCAGGCCCCATTAACCAACAGACTCACTGTCCCAGACCAGGCCCCATTAACGACATGGTCACTGTCCCAGACCAGGCCCCATTAATCAACGCAGTCACTGTCCCAGACCAGGCCCCATTAACCAACAGAGACAGCCCCAGACCAGGCCCCATTATCCAAAAGAATAACTTTCCCAGACTAGGACCCATTAACTGTCAGGGACACTGTCCCAAACCAGGCCCCATGAACCAACAGAGTCACTATCCCAGACCGCACGCCGTTAACCAACAGATTCACTGTCCCAAACCAGGCCCCATTAACAGAGTCACTGTCCCAGACTATGCCCCATTAACCAACAGATTCACTGTCCCAAACCAGGCCCCATTAACAGAGTCGCTGTCCCAGACTATGCCCCATTCACCAACATAGTCACTGTCCCAGACTAGGTCCCATTAACCAGCAGACTCACTGTCCCCGACCAGGCCCCATTAACCAACAGAGTCACTGTCTCAGACTATGACCCATTAACCAACAGTCTCTGTCCCTGATCAGGCCCCATTAAGCACGTGGTCACTGTCCCAGACCAGGCCCTGTTAACCAACTGAGCCTCTATCCCAGACCAGGCCCCATGCACCAACAGAGTCACTGTCCCATACCAGGCCCCATTAACCAACAGACTCACTCTCGGAGACCAGGCCCCATTAACCAACAGAGTCACTGTCCCAGAATATGCCCCACTGACTAACAGAGTCACTGTCCCAGTTGAGGCCCCATCATACAACACAGACACTGTCGCAGACCAGGCCCTAGTAACCAACAGAGTCACTCTCCCAGGCCAGGCCCCATTAACCAACAGAGACACTGTCCCAGACGAGACACCATGAACCAACAGATTCACTGTCCCATAGCAGGGCCCATGCACCAACAGATTCACTGTCCCAGAACAGGCCCCATTAACAAACAGAGTCACTTTCCCAGACCCGACCCCATTAACCAACAGGCTCACTCTCGCAGTCCAGGCCCCATTAACCAACAGACTCACGGTCCCAGGCTAGGCCCCATGAACCAATAGAGTCACTGTCCCAGACCAGACCCCATTAACCAACAGATTGACTGTCCCAGGCCAGGCCCCATTAACCAACAGACTCACCCTCCCTGGCCAGGCCCCATTTACCAACAGAGTCGCTGACTCAGACCTGACCCCATTAACCAACAGAGTCACTGTCCCAGACCAGGCCCCATTAACCAACAGACTCACTCTCCCAGACGAGGCCCCATTAACCACCTGAGTCGACGTCCCAGGCCAGGCCCCAATAACCAACGGAGTCACTGTCCCAGACCAGACCCCATTGACCAACCGAGTCACTGTCCCAGACCAGACCCCATTAACCAACAGCCTCACTCTCCCACACTAGGCCCCAATAACCAACCGACTCACTGCTTCAGACCAGAACCCATTAACCAACAGAGTCACTACCCAGCCCAGGCCCCATTAACCAACAGAGTCACTGTCCCAGCCCAGGCCCCATTAACCAACAGAGTCACTGTCCCTGACCAGGCCCCATTAACCAACAGAGTCACTGTCCCAGACCAGACCCCAATAACCAACAGATTCACTGTCCCAGACCAGACCCCATGCACCAACAGACTCACTGTCCCAGACCAGGCCCCATTAACCAACAGAGTCACTGTCCCAGACCAGGCCCCATTAATCAACCGACTCACTGTCCCAGACCAGAACCCATTAACCAACAGACTCACTCTCCCAGTCTAGGCCCCAGTAACCAACAGATTCACTGACCCAACCCAGGCCCCATTAACCTACAGAGACACTGTCCTGCACCAGACCCCATTAACCAACAGATTCACTGCCCAGACCAGACCCATTAACCAACAGAATCACTGTCCCAGACCAGGCCCCATTAACCAATAGATATAGATGCTGTATCAGATAGACCACTAATGAATGAACAGTGACAAATTCCCAGAGCTGTTTCTTTACCTCACAGGTAAATACATTATCTCACTTGGGAATACACTCCCTGACAAAGGCCGATCAACCCAGACAGGAATGGACTGATTCAGGCAGAAACAGACTATCCCAGACATAGATGGTCTATTTCATTCACAGACACACTCAAGTAGACACAGACAGACAATACCAGAAACAAATTATCCCTGACGTACGCAGACTGTACCTTTCACAGATTGTCTGTCCCAGAAAGAGGTAAACTATCCAAGGTACAGTTAGACTATGCCAGACACAGAGAGACTATCCCAGACACAAACAGTCTATTCCAGACACAGACAGAACATACCAGAGAGAAACAAATTATCCCAGACACAAACAGATTGTATTCGACACAGACAGAGTATCCTGACACAGACAAACTATGCTAGAGACAGACGAACTATCACAGCAGACACAGACTGTCCCAGACACAAACAGACTGCGCCAGATGCAGACAGACTATCCCTGGTGCAGACAGACTATGCTAGAAACAAGCAGACTATCCCAGCCACGGACTGTCCTTGACAACAGACAGACTATCACTGACACAGACACATTATACCAGATTCAAACAGACTATCCCAGACCCAGATGATCCTTGATATACACAGATGATCCCAGACAGAAACAGACTGTCCCAGACAGAACCTAGGCCAAAATTTTCCCTCTTGGTTTAGGAGCTCAAAGTTTCGGCATTTCCTGACTCTGCAAACCTAACCAAGGGGAAGTTGCCCCTGAAATTTAGATGTAATTTTCTGAAAGTGCCCACTAAGGCCCCAGAGGTAGTGCAGGTAGACACAGAGATAAGCTCGGCAGAAGATCTACCCAGTGTACTGGCACTTAATGCAAGGCTTTAGCAAAAACAGAAAATCTAATTCATGCTTCTAGACTTACCCCATCACCCACCAGAGACACTGCCCATTCCCAAGCCATGTTAACCCATGTGAAAGTCTGCCTTTCTACCCATGTCCATGAGCTTCCCCACCCCCCTCAGTGCCAACCTCTGCCCCTCTACTCAATAACCAAAGCCACATCATACACTCCTTGCAAACCTATGGACTTCTGCCATTGCATGGCTACTTTATAGCCCTTATGAGATCTTTGTAGTGATTGTAATGAGG
Organism: Stegostoma tigrinum; assembly: GCF_030684315.1. Lineage (NCBI taxonomy): Eukaryota > Metazoa > Chordata > Chondrichthyes > Orectolobiformes > Stegostomatidae > Stegostoma > Stegostoma tigrinum. Next base: position 95,861,775 of record NC_081357.1, read on the forward strand.
TGAACCAGGCGGATATCATAGAACATGAGTTCCCTGATTGGGGCTGTTAACCGGGTCCAAGCAGGGAGGCCTGGCTGGCAGATAAAAACAGGTGTGTCCGAGGTTCTGCTCATTCTGAGAGTTGGCTCTGAGGAAGCCAGGCTGGTGTCAAGGAATTTTCAGGTATAAATGAAAGGTGACTTGGTGATGGGATACCAGCCTCTGTGGAGTTATTTCAACTTATAGCCAGCTCAAGCTGAATCTTACTCTCACCTCCCACACACCACCTTTTGTCTTTACATCTTCCTGGCCAACTCACTCAGTATTCACCAAGGGCAGACTCAAAATCCACACTCAGGTGAAGCAAAATAAAGATCTAATTGCCTAATGTAGAACTTATTTAATTGCAAACCTCCCATTCATGAAAAACCTACATTTACAATCCTTCACCTGCATGATCCCTTATAAAAATAGGTATTTTATTCAAGTAATTAGTTAAAAAATGGAATTCATTGTCTAATTTCAACGCGCCTATAAACACTTGTAGTTGTCAATCACTCAGTGTCATGTCAACACCCCACTGTGTTAACGGAAGGCTGTGCAGCATTAATCCAATAACCAGAGTCAAAAGACAAGAAAAAGCAAGTTTGTTTTTAACATGCCAACCTTTTTTTTTCACTTATTTAAAGGACAGGAGTTTTAAATGACTTCATAATGTCACAGCTACACTTGGCAGTTACTGCCAACACGTTTGTTTTGGTTCTATTAACAGTTACATTTGACAGTTCATTTCAACAACTCTTTTGGCAATTGCAATCAACTTGACAGTTGGTCCAGTTTTTGGATAAAATCTTGTCTTCTTTCCACAATCCCAAACGCAATGATATTTCTCCCAAAGGGCACATTACTGATCCCAGTGAACATCACATCTCAGCCAGAGGTGTCACAGGACAATGTCTACCTCTGCAAACAGCTACTCCACTTCTTCAAAAGCCTTAAAATGTAAAACTGCTCCTACTGTGTCTAATTTGCACATACAATATAGATGCTGCCATTTCATTTGGACACATGCTACAATCTTGAATTTTGTGTTGCCACCATTCCCCCACAAGCAGCAATGCCCTTCCCCCTCCACCACTGACAATGGTGTGAGCCGTGTTCAGGCTTGGAATATTCAGATTTTAATCTTAGCTGCCATTTCTGCAACAACAGAAGGAATTGCATTACAACTGTTCAGGGTACACCGTTCCACACAGACACACTTTCCCAAACACAGATGCATTGTCGCAGAGGGAGACACACTGTCAGAAACACAGACACACTGTACCAGATGGGAACACACTGTCCAAGACACAACACACTGCCCCAGACACAGACACACTGTCACAGATACAGACACATTGTCCCAGAGACTGACACATTATCCAAGACACAGAAACACTGTCACAGATACACTTTCCCAGACACAGACACACTACCCCAGCAACAGACACACTGTCGCAGACAGAGACAGAAATATCCCAGACTCAGACACACTGTCACATGGACAGACACATTGTTCCAGGCAGAGACACACTATCCTAGATACAGACACACTGTCCTAGATACAGGCGCACTGTCCCAGCTACACATACACACTGTCCCAGATACATACACACTGTCCCAGGCACAGGCAAACTGTCTCAGACACATACACACTGTCCCAGGCACGTACAAACCTTCCCAGACACAGACACACTGTCCTAGATACAGACACACTGTCCCAGACACAGGCACACTGTCCCAGATACATACACACTGTCCCAGACACAGACACTGTCCCAAATGGAGACACGCTGCCTAAGACAGTGTCAAACTCTCCCAGACACAGACACACAGTCTCACATGGAGGCACACTGTCACATCCTTTCCCAGACACAGACACACTGACCCAGAGACAGTAACATTGTCACTGACAGAGACACACTGTCACAGGCACAGACACGCTCTCCCAGACATAGACACACTGTCACAGGCACAGACATGCTCTCCCAGACATAGACACACTCTCCCGGACACAGACACGTTATCCCAAACAGACACACTGTCTCAGATGCAGAGATGCTCTCCCAGACATAGACACACTCTCCCAGACACAGACACAGTATCCTAGACACAGGCACACGGTCCCAGATAGAGACACTCTGTCCTAGACACAGACACACTGTCCAAGACAGAGACATTCTGTCCTAGACACAGACAAACTGTCTCAGATGGAATCACACTGTCCGCAAGAAAATGCACCAACCAACAGACAGACTGGGAGAGCCTGGGCAGAAACACCTTACACTATATTGCCATGTTAATTCTAATTCATGTGGCTGTGTTATTTTTGGGTCTGTTCAGTGAAGAAGAAAGCAGCACAACAGCCATTAACACATCTGAAGGCATCCAGTTAGGTGCCTGTCCTCAGGGCTGTTGTCCATTGAGAGGCCACGGCTGGGACAATGATTCTGTGCAAGCTGTTGGTCAGGCTGTTTATAACTTTCACAGTGTCTGTATACTGTGGGAACTGAGCTGGGGCATGGTAAACACGGGGCAGAGAGAAAATGATATACGGCAGAATTGAAGGGATGGTTAGTTATTCCCTCACTCCTAGCAACCTCACACCCTGTCATGCAACAACAGCCCTTACCCTCCACTCGATGACCTTAGCCTTGCTGATACCCTGTTTAACATTCAGATTCTGTGTGATTTTACCGACACGGACCAGGTTCCGTTGCACATTTAGCTCCTGGGAGTTGATGAGTTGCAGACACCGCAGAGCTCTGTGCAACACTGAAAATGTTTCAATCTCCTGGCAAAGTAGGTGATCATTGAATCATTAATGAGTTAAAAGAGCTTCCTACCGCTGCTCCCAGGTTGCTGGGTAGGCACAAAGTACCTCCAGGATACAAAACAGGAGGAAGAAGAACATAATGTCACTGCTGCCTCAAAAACCCCAGCTTTGTGGGTCATGAAAGGTAACCCACACTATCCTAGACAAAAAAGGAAACATAAAAATATGTATATACGCTCTGAAATATGCTCACACACTCTGCAATGTGCACATACAGTCCAAAATATATACACACACTCCAAAATGTATACAACCCACTCCAAAATATAAACACAGACTCCAAAATATATACACACACTCAAAAGTATGCACGCACATCAACAAACATGCACACAAACTCTGAAATATACACACACACTTCGAAATGTACACACACACTCCATAATATACACACACAATCAAAATTATGCACACACACTCCATAATATACACACACTCTAAATTATAAACACACAGTCTGAAATATACACAGTCTGAACTATGCAAACACACTTGGAAATATACACACACACACCGAAATATACACACACACATTCCAAACAATAGATACATACTCGGAAATATAAACACATACCTCGATACATACACACACTCCAAAATATGCACACACACCAAGAAATATACACACACACTCCAAAATATAGACATAGTCTGAAAGATGCACACACTGCAAGAAATATAGGCACATACTCCAAAATGTACACACACATACTGAAATATACACACACTCCAAACTATACACACACTCTCTGAAATATACACAAACACTGCAAAATATGCACATACACTCGAAAATGTACATGCACACTCAGAAATATACACGCACACTCAGAAATATGCACACACACTCTGAAATATACACACACTCTGCAAAATATACACGTACTCCAAAATATGCACAGACTACCAGACATACATGCACACACTCCGCAATATAAACACACAGTCTAAAATATATACACATACTCCAAAATATACATGCACACTCTGAAATATACACACACACTCCAAACTGTACACACACACACACCGAAATATGCACAAATACTGTGAAATATGCACACACACTCCAAAATATACATGCACACTCAGAAATGTACACACCACTCTCCAAACTGTGCACACACACTTCAAAATATACACTCAGAAAGACACACACACACTCCAAAACATACACACACACACACACTCTGAAATATATACGCCCACTCCAAACTATATACACAAACTCTGAAATATACACACACATTCCAAAATATACACACACATTCTGAAATATAAACACACACTCTAAAATATCCACACACTCCGAAATATGCACACATTCAAAAATATGCAGATGCTCCAAAATATTCACACACATACTAAAAAGTACACACGCTCTGAAATATAGGCATACACCAAAATATACACATGCTCTGGAATATGCACACACTTGGAAATATACAAACACTTCAAAAATATAGACACACACTCCAAGAAATATGCACACTTGGAAATATACACATGATCCAAAATATACACATACCCTGAAGAATGCACAAACTACAAGACATAAACACATACTCCGGAATATACACATCAAACACAGGCAAACTCTGAGAAATATGCACATTTCAAAATGTACACGCACTGCCTGAAGTCTACACACACACTCTGAAATATACACACACACACTTGGCAATATACACACACACACTCCAAAATATTCACACACTCTCTGAAATATACACACACACTCTGAAATATACACACATTTTCTGGAGTATGAACGCACACTCCAAAATATACACACACACTCCAAAATATACACATACACTCTGAAATGTACACACACTCTTTAAAGTATGAACACACACTCTGAAATATATTTTGAAATGTATACACACACTCTGAAATATATACACACACTCTGAAATATACACACACATTTTAAAAAGTATGTACACACACCAAGAAACATACACACAAACTCTGAAATATACACATACACTCCTGAATATACACACACTCTGAAATGTGCACACACTCAGAGAAATACACACACCCGCACCAAAATATACACAAACACTCAAAAATATACACACACACTCTAAGAAATATGCACACACACTCTGAAATATGCACACACTCCAAAATATGCACACACTAGGAAATAGGCACACACTCTGAGAAATATATACTCACACTCCAAGATACACACACACTCCAAAATACAGGCACCCACTCCAAAATATTCACACACACAGCAAAAAAGTACACACACTCTGACATATAGACACACACTCCAAGAAATATGCACATGCTCTGAGAAATACACACATCCACTCCAAAATATACACACACTCCAAAATATACACACGCTCCGAAATATGCACACACTCAAAAATATACACACAATCTGAAATATACACATATTCTGAAGAATGCAAAGACTACAAGACATAAACACACATTCTGGAATATAGACACTCTGATAAATATGCACATTTCAAAATGTATATGCACAGTCTGAAATATACACACCCTCCAAAATATTCACACACACTCCAAGCTATGCTAACACACTCTGAAACATACACACACACATCAAACAGTACATGCATACTCAGAAATATAAATACTCACCCCGTCACATACACACACCAAAATATTATACGCACCAAAAAATATACACACGCAGTCCAAAATATTCACACACACTCTGCAATATAGTCACAGTCCAAAATATGCACACAGTCTAAGAAACATACACAAAGGTTCCAAAATAGACACACACATTCTGAAATATGCACACACACGCCAAAATATACACACACGCATAAAAATATATGCACAAACTCTGAAATGTACACACACACTCCGAAATATATACACACGATCTGAAATATGCTCGCACACTCTCCAAAATATAGACACCTGCCACAAAAAATACATGCAAACTGAGAAATATGCACATACACTCCAAACTATACGTTCACACTAAAAAATATAAACACACACACCAAAATGTGCACACATACTCAAAAATATACACACACTCCAAGAAATGTACACACAGACTATCAAATATGCATACAAACGCTGAAATATACACATACTCTCCGAAATGTATATACCCACTCTGAAATATAAAAACAGACCACAAAATATACATACACACTGTGAAATATACACACATTCTGAAATGTATGCACACATTCCAAAATATACATACATAAAAAATACATACACACATAAAAATATACATACACACTCCGAAATGTACACGCACTCCAAAATATAAATACACACACTGACATATAAACACACACTCAGAAGTATGCACGTTCACTTCAAAATATACACACACAGACTCTGAAATATGCATACATGCTCTGATATACACATGCACACTCTGATGCATAGACACATGCTCCGTAAAATATACTCACAATCAAAAATATGCACAAGACCCTGAAATATGCACACACACTCCAAAATATACACACACACTCCGAAATATATACACACAGTCTGGAATGTACACACAACCTCAGAAATATGTGTGCATATTCTGACATAGCCACACATACTTCAAAACTACACACACTCTGAAATATACACACACACCCCGAAATATGCACATACACTTCAAAATTTGCACACACACCAAGAAATATACACACACTGTCTGAAATATACACACTCTGAAATAAAGACACATTCCAAGAAACTTACACACATACTCCAAACTTTACACAAACACTCTGAAATATGCACACACACTCCAAATCTTACACATACACTCCAAAATATACACAAACATACCCCAAAACATACTTGCACAATCAGAAGTATGCATAAACACTCCAAAATATTCATAGACACTCTGAAATATACACATAACCTGAAATTTATGAAAACACTCGGAAATATGCATAGACACTCCAAAATAGGCACACACATTCTGCAATATAGACACTCACTCCGAAATATACACACACACACACACACACACACACACACACACACACACACGCCAAACTCTGGAAACGCACTCCAAAATATACACACATACTCTAAATTATACACGCACACTCAGAAATATAAACACACGCACCAAAATATGCACACACACCAAGAAATATACACACACTCTGAAATATATATGCATGCCAAAATATTTACATACACTCCAAAATATACACATACGTGCTGAAATATACACACACTCTCTGAAGTATGAACACACACTCCAACATATGCACACACACTCTGAAATATACACACGCACTCCAAATTATGCACACACAGTCTGAAATAGATACACACACCCTCAGAAATATGCATACACACTCTAAAATATGCACACATTCACATACAACAAAAAATGTATGTACTCTCAGAAAAATGCACATACACTCCAAACTATATACACGCACTCAGAAATATAAATATCAAATATGCACACATGCACCAAAATATTCACACACTCTGAGAAATATACACACACAGTTCAAACTATTCACATACTCCAAGAAATATACAGATGTACTGCAAAATATACACAGACAGACCAAAATACACAGACACACTCCAAAATACACACACATACTCTGAAATATACACACTTACAATAAAATATACACGCACACTCAGAAATATGCACATACACACTAAAATAGGCACACATTCTGAAATATACATACACACTCCAAAACATACACAAACTCCAAAATATTATCACGTGCACTGGGATATCAAAATACACTCAGAAAAAATGCATGCACACTCCAAAATGTACACACACAGTCCAAAATATACCTCCTCTGACCTTTGCAAACACACTCACAAATACACACACACACACACCCCACACACACACACACACACACACACACACACACACACAGAAATATAAACATACACTTAGAAATATGCGCACACTCTCTGAAGTATACACTAACAATCCAAAATATAAACAGATGCACTGAAATGTACACAGACACTCTGAAACATGTATAAACAGCAAGAAACATACACCCAGACCATGAAATATACATACACACTCCAAAATTACACACAGGCACCAAAATATTTATACACACAATATGAAAAATATGCACACACGCTCTGAAAGATACACACACTCTGAAATATGCACATACTCCACGATATAAGCGCACATGACCCTCAATCTGCACACACTCCAAAAATGCATATGCATACACACCAAAATATACACACACATTCCAAATATACACACATTCTCTGAAGTATGAACACACACTCTGAAATAGACACACAGTCTGAAACATTAACACACTCTGAACTATGTAATCACATTCAGAAATATACATACACACAGGAGTATACACACACACAGTGAAATATCAACACACACTCAGAAATTTAAACACATGCTCAGTAATATGCACACGCACTCAGAAATATACACACATTCTCTGAAATATATACACGCTGAGAAATACGTGCACACGCTCTGAAATATACACACACTCTCTGAATGATACGCGCACTCCAAAACAGGCACACATTCCACAACACAAGCACATATGCTCTAAAATATGCAAACGCAGTTCAAAATACACACACAAACACAATCTGCACACACTCCAAAAATGCATATGCATACACACCAAAATATACACACACATTCCAAATATACACACATTCTCTGAAGTACAAACACACACTCTGAAATATACATGCATAATCTGAAACGTACACACACACAAACACACACACACACACACACACACACACACACACACACACACACACACACACACACACACACACACTCTGAAATGTACACACACTCTCCGAAATATACACACATACTCCAAAACATACACACACAGTCTGAAATATATACACACACTCTGAACTAAGCAAACACATTCTGGAATATACACGCATGCTGAAATATATACATACACTCCAAAATATGCACACACTCCAAGAAATACGCACTCACAGGTCAAAATATTCACATAATACAAGAAATATACACACTTACTCCAAAAGATACATAAACAATCTGAAATATATACACGCACAGCAAAATACACACACACACTCTGAAATAGACACAAACAATGCAAAATGAGCACACAGTCTCCACCATACACATACACACTTGTAATATGCAATCACAAAATATGCACACATACTCTGAAACATAGACATGCACCCTGAACTATATGCACATGCTCGGAAATATGCACACACACTCTAAAATCTACACACACTCTGAAATACAACAACACACGCTGAAATATCAACACACACCAGGAATATGCACACACACACACTAAAATATACACACACACCACGACACACTCTGAAATTCACACATGCACTCCGAAATATTCACACACTCTGATAAATATGCTCAAACACTCCAAAGTAAACAGACACACTCCAACATTTGCACAGACACTCCAAAATATCCACACACACATTCCACAATATACATACATGCTTCAAAATATACACAACAGTCCGAAATATACTCATACACTCCAAAATATGTAGACTCACTTTGAAATATACACACACACACACTGAAATAAAAACACACACACTGCAATATACATACACACTCTGAAACATATACACACAATCTGAAATACAAACACATGCTCTGAAATGTACACAGGCAATCTGAAATATGCATAAACAGCAATAAACAAATGTATCATTCAGAGAGAGTGTGTATATTTCAGAAATACACACTCTGAAATGTATGCATACATTATAAAATATGCACACTCTCTAAAATATACACATACTCTCCAAAATTAACTAGACACACCAAAATATTTACACATGTTCCAAATTATACACAAAGACCAAAATATACACCCACACTCCATAAAAAAACACACACGCTCCAAAATGTGCACACACCCTTCAAATTATAAACACACACTCCAAACTATACAGACACACTGCAAAATATACACACCCATTCCAAAATAAACACACACACTTTGAACTATGCGCACACACTCTGAAATATACACACACACCCTGAAATATAAACATGCCCACTGAAATATAAACACAAACTCAGAAACACACACATGCTCTGAAATGTACTCACACACTATAAAATATGCACACACACACTCTGAAATATACACACACATACAGTCTGAAATGTACACACGCTCACCAAAACATTCACACACTCCGATAAATATGCTCACACACTCCAAAGTAAACACACATACTCCAAAATATGCACAGACACTCTGAAATATACACACACACATTCTGCAATACACAATCATGCTTTAAAATATACACACACAGTCTAAAATATACTTCCACACTCCAAACAACGCAAACACGCTCTGAAATATGCACACACACTCCAAAATACACACACACACTGAAATAAAAACATACATGATGAAATATACACACACACTCAGAAATATACACTCACATTCCAAAATATACACACCCAATCCGAAATATAAACACATGCTCTGAAATGTACACAGAAAATCTGAAATATGCACACACAGCAATAAACGTACACACACACTCTGAAATATAAACACACTCTCCAAAATTAAACAGACACACCAAAATATTTGCAGCCGCTCCAAAATATACTCACATTCCAAAATATACACACACAATCCAAAATATAAACACATGCTCTGAAATGTACACAGAAAATCTGAAATATGGACACACAACAATAAACGTACACACACACTCTGAAATATAAACACACTCTCCGAAATTAAACAGACACACCAAAATATTTGCAGGTGCTCCAAAATATACTCACAGACCAAAATATACACACAAACTCCAAAATGTACACAAACACGCTGAAATGTACACACATACTCTGAAATATATACAAACAATCCAATATATGCACACATATTCTGAAATATTCATACACAATTCAAAAAGTGCACATTCTCCAAAACATAGACACTCACTACAAGAAGTATGTACAAAAGAGGAAATATACACACAATCTGAGAAATATGCACATAGACTCCAACATATACACACACTCCAATTTATATGGACACACTCTGAAGCAGACACATACACTCCAAATAGTCACACACTATGAGGATTATGCACATTCCAAACTGCACACGCGCACTCTGAAATATACACACACAATCAGAAATACATTCATGAACGCCGAAATATTCACACACTCGGAGTAATATGCTCACATCCTCCAAAATACAAACACACACTCAAAATATACACATACACTCCAAGATATATACACACTTTCCGAAATATACATACACACATTCCGCAATATACATATACTCTCCAAAATATATACACATAATCTGAAATATACTCACACACTCTGAACTATGCAAACTACTCCGAAATATACACACACAGTCTGAAATATACACATGCACACTCCAAAATATACATGCTCTCTGAAATTTAAAAAAACACACATTCTGAAATATACACACATACTCTGAAATATACAAGCACTCTGAAATTTGCACACACTCCAAGAAATATGTACCCTCAATCCATAAAAAACACAGCAAACATACTCACAAACTCTGAAATGTGCACAAACACACTAAAATATTCACACACTCCAAAATGAGCACGCACACTTTGAATTATAAACATACACTCCAAACTATACATATGCACTGCAAAATATACACACACAGTCTGAAATAAACACACACTCTTCAAACAATGTAAATACATGTGAATATACACACACACACTCTGAAATATACACACACACTCTGAAATATGCATACTGACTCTGAAATATACACACACACTCTGAAATGTAAACACACATGCCAAAACATAAACACATAATCCAAAATATGCACACAGACTCTGAAATATACACACACACTCCAAAATATTCACACGCACTCTGAAATACACATACACATTCCACAATATACACACACTCCAAAATATACGCACACAGTCTGAAATATACTCACACACTCCGAACTATGCAAACACATTCCAAAATATATGCACACACTCTGAAATGTACACAAATACACTGAAATATACACACACACTCCAAAATGTGCACATACGCTTTGAAATTTAAACACAACACCAAACTGTATATACACATTCTGAAATATAGACACTCTCTGAAGTATGTACACACACTCAGAAATATACACACACACTCTGAAATGAACACACACACTCCAAAATGTATACACACAGTCCTAAATATATGCCCACACTCCAAAATATACAACCACACTGTGAAGTATAAACGCACACTCTCCAAACAATGCAAATTCACTCCAAATATACACACACTCTGAAATATACACTCACACTCCAAAATGTAAACACACACACTGAAATAGAAACACACACTCAGAAATATGCGCAACTACTCCAAAATGTATACACACACTCTGAAATATAGACACACACTCCGAAATATAAACACACAACCTGAAATATATGCACTCAGACTCTGAAATATACACACACTCTGAAATATGCACACACAGTCCATAATATGCACACGCAGCAAAACATACACAAATACTCCAAAATGTGGACACATACTTCAAAAAAAAACACACAATCTGAAAAATACAGACACTCTCTGAAATATGTGCACACCCTCTGAAATATACACACATCTGAGCTTGGACTTTTCTCTCTGGAGAGAAGGAGGAAGAGGGGTGACCTGATCGAGGTGTACAAGGTAATGAGAGGCATGGATAGAGTCGCTAGCCAGAGACTTTTCCCCGGGGCAGGATTGACTGCCACGAGGGGTCATAGTTTTAAGGTGTTAGGAGGAAGGTATAGAGGAGACGTCAGAGGGAGGTTCTTCACCCAGAGAGTTGTGAGCGCATGGAATAGTTTGCCAGTGGTAGTCATGGAAGCAGAGTCATTAGTGACATTTAAGCGACTGCTGGACATGCACATGGACAGCAGTGAATTGAGGGGAATGTAGTTCAGGTTATTTTATTTTTGGATTAGGATTATTCCATGGCACAACATCATGGGCCGAAGGGCCTGTACTGTGCTGTACTTTTCTATGTTCTATGTTCTATATTCTCCAAAATATAAACACACACTCCAAAATATACTCTCACACTCCAAAATATACACCCACACTCCGAAATATAAACACTCGCACTGAAATACAAACACAAACTCAAAATAGGCCCATACTCTCTGAAATATACACACACATACTCTGAAATATGCACCCGCACTATATTAAAAAAACACACACCAGAACATGCTCACACACTCTGAAATGTACACAAACACACTGAAATATACACACACACACACACCCCAAAATGTGCGCACACACTTCGAATTATAAACACACACTCCAAACTATACATGCTCATGTATGTACATATTTCTCGGAGTGTGTGTGCATTTCTGAGTGCATGCATATTTCTTGGAGCCTGTGTCTATATTTCAGAGTGTGTGTGCATATTTCAAAGTGTATGTGTATATTTTGGTGTGTGTGTGTATGTTTCTCATCGTGTGTGTATATTTTGTGGTGTGTGTTTAATTTTGGAGTGTGTGTGTTTGTTTCAGAGTGTGTGTGAATATGTCGGAGTTGGAGCGTATATTTCTGAGTGTTTGTTTATATTTCAGTATGTGTGTTTATATTTTGGAGTGTGTGTGTATATTTTGCAGGGTGTGTGTATATTTTTGATACACTCTGAAATACACACACAAACTCCAAATTGTGCACATACTCCAAGAAATATACACCCGCAGTCTGAAATATTCACACACACACTCTGAAATATACACACACAATCCGAAATATGCACACAGACTTTGAAATATACATACACACTCCAAAATATTCACACACTCTGACAAGTATGTGCACACACTCCAAAATATTGAAACACACCCTGAAATATACAATGCACAGTAGGAAAAATACACACAGCCTCAGAAATATGTGCACAAACTCTAAAATATGCACATACTCCAAGAAACATACACATACTGTCCTAGATAACAAAGTGTAAAGCTGGATGAACACAGCAGGCCAAGTAGCATCTCAGGAGCACAACAGTTGACGTTTCGGGCTGAAGGGTCTAGGCCCGAAACCTCAGCTTTTGTGCTCCTGAGATGCTGCTTGGCCTGCTGTGTTCATCCAGCTTCACACTTTGTTATCTTGGATTCTCCAGCATCTGCAGTTCCCATTATCTCTGATCACATACTGTCCTACATTTTCACACACCAAAATCTAAACACATGCATTGAAATATAAACACACCCTCAGAAATATGCACACACACTCTGAAATGTGCACACACACTCTGAAATGTGCACACACGCTCTGAAATATACACACACAGTCTGAACTATACACATACAAGTGGAATAGATACGCACACACTCCGAAATATTCACATACTCTGAGAAACATGCACATTCCAAAGTGCCCACATACACTCTGAAATATACACACATCCACCAAAATATACACAGGCTCTGCAAAATATTCACATACCCTGAGAAGTAGACTGACACCTGCCAAAATAAACACACACACTCTGAAATATGCACACACACTTTGACATATACATACACACTACAAAATTAAAAATACACACCAAAATATACACAAACACTCCATAATATACACACGCATGACGAGAAACATGCACACACACTCCAAAATATACACGCACACTCCCAAATACACAAAGGCACACACCAAAATATACAAAAGTCCAAAATATACACACAGGCACCAAACTATGCAAACACACTCTGAAATATGTGCACACACTCCGAAGTATATACACACATTCCGAAACATAAACACACACACTGAAATGTACACACACACTCCAAAATACAAACACTCCAAAAAATATGCACACACTCCAAAATATACACACACTCCAAGAAATGCACACAAACACTCTGAAATATGCACACACTCTCTGGAATATACGCACACTCTCCAAAATATATGTAGAGTCTAAAATATACACACAGACACCAAGCTGTGCAAACACACTCTGAAAGATGCACACACACTCCAAAATATACACACGCACTCTGAAATATACACACACTCTCTGAAGTATGAATGCACAATCTGAAATATATACAGATACTCTAAAATGGTCTCAGCTACTCGAAAATATAAACATAGACTCTAAATTGTACACACACATTCTGAAATATACACACACTGTCTGAAGTATGAACACACTCTCCAAAATATACACACATACTCTGAAATGAACATACATAATCTGAAACATAAACTCATGGTCTGAAATGTACACACGCACTCTGAAATATACATACACAATCCAAAATATCAAAGCACTCGCCGAAATATACAGGCACTCAAAAATATATACACACAAAATACAAGAAAAACACACACACACTCTGAAAAGTATTGCACACACCCTGCAAAATATACTCACACACTCCAACGCATAAACACACTCTGAAATATGCATATACTCTGAGGAATATGCATACATATGCCAAAATATATACAAACACCCTGAAATGTGCACACACTTTCTGAAATATAAACACACACTCCAAAAAACACTCTGAAAATTTACACACACACTCTGAAATATATGCACGCACAAACAACGTACACGCACACCCTTAATAATACACTCACACACTCCAAAATTAGACACACACACCAAAATATGCTCATACACTCCATAATATATACACACGTGGTGAGAAACATGCACACACACTCTGAAATATGCACACACACTCCAAAATGTGCACACACTTTTTGAAACACACACACACACACACACACACACACACACACACACACACACACACACACACACACACACACACACTTCTCTATACACACATACTGAAAAATACACACTCTCCAGAATGTTCACAGCACACCAAAATATAAACACAAGCTCCAAAAGGTGCACACACATTCTGAAATATACACACACTCCAAAATATAAACACATGACCCAAAATGTACACACACACACTCTGAAATATACACGCACGCTCCGAATAATAAACACATGCCCCAAAATGTACATACCATATCTGAAATATACACACACCACTCCAAAATATCAAAACATTCACCAAAATATACAGACACTCAAAAATATACACACACACAACACAAAATTGCATACACACCCTGCAAAATATATACACTCACTCCAAAATATACACACACTCCTAAATATGCACACACTCCTAAATATGCACACACTCCTAGAAATTTGCATACATGCACCAAAATATACACAAACACTCTGACATGCACACACATTCTCTGAAATATAAACATGCACTCCAAAATGTACACAAATGCTCCAAAATGTACACACACACTCCTTATTATAAACACAGTCACTGAAATATATACATGCTCTCCAAAATATAAACACACTCAGAAATATACACACAATCTCAGGAATATGCACACACTCTGCAAAATATACACACACACTCCAAAATATACACATAGTCTGAAATATGCACAGACTCTGAGAAATATGCATACACGCACCAAAATATACACAAACACTCTGAAATATGCACATACATTCTCCAAAATATAAACACACACTGTGAAATGTACACAAACACTCCAAGATGTACACACACACTCCAAAGTATAAACACATGCTCTGAAATATACACATGCTCTCCGAAATATGCACACATTCGGAAATATATACACAATCTCAGAAATATGGACACAGTCACAGAAATATGCACACATCCTGCAAAATATGCACACACTCCGAAGTATACACACGCTCCAAAATATGCATATACTCCAAGAAATATGCAAACACGAACCAAAATATATACACACACACACACACTCCAAAATGTACACACGCGCTCCAAATTATAAACACACACTCCGAAATATACACACCACCTCTGAAATATGCTCACACACTCTTATATATACAGCTACTCATGGAAATATGCACACACACTCCAAGAAATGTACGTGCGCACTTTGAGAAATAGGCACACACTCTGAAATATGCACACACTCCAAGAAATATGCACACACACTGTCCAAAATATTCACACACACACTCCAAAGAATACACTCACTCCAAACTATAGGCACACTCCCCGAGAAATATGCATGCACTTGGAAATATATATACGCACCAAGAAATATACATATACACTCTGAAATATACACACACATTCTGAAATAGACACATACTCCAAAATATGCACAGACTACAAGACATATACACACATACTCTGAAATGTACACACACACTCCAAAATATACACATACTCCAAAATATGCATATACTCCGAGAAATATGCATACATGAGCCAAAATATACACACACACTCCAAAATGTACACACACTCTCCGAAGTAGAAACACACACTCTGAAATATACACAAACAGTCCGAAATATACACACCCTCTCTGAAATATGCACACACACTCAGAAAGATACACACAATCTCGGAAATATGTACACACTCCAAAATATACACACACACTCTGAGATATATGCACACACACTCCGAAATATACAGGCACTCACAGAAATATAAACTCACACACTCCAAGAAATGTACACGCGTACTTCGAGAAATATGTACACACTTGTAAATATGTACACATTCTGAAATATGCACACACTCCAAGAAATATACACACATACTCCAAAATATTCACACACACTCTGAAAAATACACTCACTCCAAACTATGGACACACACTCCAAGAAATATGCACCAACTTGGAAATATACACACACTCTAAGAAATACACATATACACTCTGAAATATTCACACACACTCGGAAATATAACTATGCACCCTGAAATATGCATACTCACTCCAAAATATGCACATACTCCAACAAATGTATGCACACTATCTGAAACATTCACACACACTCCAAAATATAAACACACACACTGAAATGTAAACACATGCTCAGAAATATGCACACACACTCTAAAATATGCACAACACTCAGAAATATACATTCATAAATGTAGACACATCCAGAAAAGTACACACATACTCAGAAATATGCACACACACTCTGAAATGTACATTCTATCTCAGAAATATATCCTTATACACTCAGAGATATACATGTACACAAACACGCACACATGCAAACTCACAAACATACAGACAAATTTAGAGACTCACAAATATACACACTTATAAACATATGCTCACAAATGTACACTCTGGCATATACACACACTTACAAACACATACACACACAAGCATTCACCAATACACATTGTTTTGAAGTTCATTATTTGAGAGTTTGGGTTCTAATGTGGAAGAGCAATATGTACTTTTAAGTTAAAATTATTTGTCTATTTTATGTGTTATGTAAAGGAGAATGTAGTTGTTGGTTTCACTTAGTTTTGTTGTATGAATGGTACTGGAATGTGATGAGAATTGTTTTGTTTACACATGTTTAAATGATGGCT
Organism: Stegostoma tigrinum; assembly: GCF_030684315.1. Classification (NCBI taxonomy): domain Eukaryota; kingdom Metazoa; phylum Chordata; class Chondrichthyes; order Orectolobiformes; family Stegostomatidae; genus Stegostoma; species Stegostoma tigrinum. The sequence continues at coordinate 95,880,139 of NC_081357.1, forward strand.
TCATACCCATGAGGTTAATAGTTCAGTGCGTTAGGGAAAAATAAAAGAGAGAAAATACTATTGTTGCCAAGTGCCATGGGTTTAGTAACACAGGACATCAGAACAGTCCAGAAGAAATCAGGTAATTTGAGCTTATTCAGAGAGAAGAGGTCCCTAATTGCAGCTGTGCTGTTATTAGAAGTCTCAAAGTCGTCTGGGCTGTAAAGAAGTCCTGAGTGGCTTTGATGTCAGTAAGAGAAAGGCTCCAGAGATAGAAGACTGTTGACAGGAAGGCTGTTGAAGACATGAGTTCAAAGAAGATAAGTTAAAAAGTAAGTAAGTTGAATTAGCAGCTTGTTTACAGCTCTCAGGAAGAGACATTAACTCAACACAAATCATCAAATGAGCCCAGAAATGTTCTGCGAAGAAACCAATTACAGCCATGCCAGTGGAACAGTAAGTTTTAGCATGGAGTCACAGTGACCTTTCACTGAAGTATGACAGTCTGTAAGGTTGTTGTGGGAGTAAAAGGGTCAAATCCTTCTTTCTGATGTTTGCAACAAGACCATTTCAAATAATTTACTATACTGCAAATAACATTGTTTGGGTTTTTCTTTTATGCGTACTAAACTTTTGTTTCCTTTTGTTGAAATTACACTGGCAGCCTCTTGAGAATATATTTGGTAACTGATCTCCATTACACACACAAAGAAAAATAAAATTTATTGTTTATCAATTTAGATCATTCAGGAATCTGATGATTACATTTACTCTTGGTTTAGATTTCTGAGGAATTAGCATTCCCTTGCATTTTTATTCTCAATTCAAACTTCTGTCTGATGTACTTTCAAACTGAATGGAACCAGGACTATCAGTAATGGGCAGCACTCAAGGGTGGCATGAGGAATCACACAACAGAATCAGTCTAGACTTTGTACAAGTGAGTACACAGTGCATTGCTCTCGAGGGAGAGATGTAAATGAGCTTTCAGCTCACAATTTCTCATTGCACACTCCCACACAAAGACCAGAATGACCCTCAGTCCAAAACACACAGCAGCAACATCTGAATATGAGGGGCAACAAGATGGCTTATAGACGCACTGTACACCTGACTAAGATTGGAATAAAATTAGTTAAACAAAAAAGTTTAGGAAAGGTAGAAAAATGGAAACATAGAAAATAGGAGTGCAAATAGGTCATCTGGCCCTTTGAACCTGCACCACCGTTCGATATGATCATGGCTGATCATACAATCTCAGTATCCTATTCCCAATCTCTCCCTGAACCCCTTAATCCCTTTTGCCACAATGGCCAAGTCCAGCTCCCTCTTGAATATATCTAACGAACTGGCCCCAACAGCTTTCTGTCGGAGGGAATTCCACAGGTTCACAACTCTCTGAATGAAAAAATTCTTTCTCATCTCTGTCTTGAACGGCTTCCTCCTTATTCTTAGGTTTTGGTGAAAAATACACAAATTGCATCTTATCAGCAATCAACTTTCCTGAACATTTCCTTGAAGATAGGAATATTTGCATAATTCCACGTGAAAGCTCAGAATTGTAAAAGATGCTAAATGGCAAAGTTAGGTGAACTGGGCTTGTGAAAGAGATAATGGGAAATGCAAATGCTGGAGAATCCGAGATAACAAAGTGTGAGGCTGGATGAACACAGCAGGCCAAGTAGCATCTCAGGAGCACAAAAGCTGATGCCTCGGGCCCAGGCCCTTCATCAGAAAAGGGGGATGGGGAGAGTGTTCCAAAATAAATAGGGAGAGAGGGGGAGGCAGACCAAAGATCGATAGAGGAGAAGATAGGTGGAGAAGAGAGTATAGGTGGGGAGGTAGGGAGGGGATAGGTCAGTCCAGGGAAGACGGACAGGTCAAGGAGGCGGGATGAGGTTAGTAGGTGGGAAGTAGAGGTGCGGCTTGAGGTGGGAGGAGGGGATGGGTGAGAGGAAGAACAGGTTAGGGAGGCGGGAGCTGGGCTGGTTTTGGGATGCTGTGGGGGAAGGGGAGATTTTGAAGCTTGTGAAGTCCACATTGATACGATGGGGCTGCAGGGTTCCCAAGCAGAATATGAGTTGCAGTTCCTGCAACCTTCGGGTGGCATCATTGTGGCACTGCAGGAGGCCCATGATGGACATGTCGTCTGAGGAATGGGAGGGGAAGTGGAAATGGTTTGCGACTGGGAGGTGCAGTTGTTTATTGCGAACCAAGCAGAGGTGTTTGGCAAAGTGGTCCCCAAGCCTCCGCTTGGTTTCCACAATGTAGAGGAAGCCACACCGGGTACAATGGATACAGTATACCACATTGGCAGATGTGCAGGTGAACCTCTGCTTAATGTGGAAAGTCATCTTGGGGCCTGGGATGGGGGTGAGGGGGGAGGTGTGGGCGCAAGTGTAGCGCTTCCTGCGGTTGCAGGGGAAGGTGCCGGGTGTGGTGGGGTTGGAGGGGATTGTGGAGTGGACAAGGGAGTCACGGAGAGAGTGGTCTCTCCGGAAAGCAGACAGGGGTGGGGATGGAAAAATGTCTCGGGTGGTGGGGTTAGATTGTCAATGGCGGAAGTGTCGAAGGATGATGCGTTGTATCCGGAGGTTGGTGGAATGGTATGCGAGGATGAGGGGGATTATCTTTGGGCAATTATTGTGGGGGCGGGGTGTGAAGGATGTGTTGCAGGAAATGCGGGAGACATGGTCAAGGGCGTTCTCGACCACTGTGGGGGGGATGTTGTGGTCCTTGAAGAACTTGGACATCTGGGATGTGCGGGAGTGGAATGCCTCATCCTGGGAGCAGATGCGGCAGAGGTGGAGGAATTGGGAATAAGGGATGGAATTTTTGCAGGAGGGTGGGTGGGACGAGGTGTATTCTAGGTAGCTGTGGGAGTCGGTGGGCTTGAAATGGGCATCAGTTTCTAGCTGGTCGCCTGAGATGGAGACTGAGAGGTCCAGGAAGGTGAGGGATGTGTTGGAGATGGTCCAGGTGAACTTGAGGTTGGGGTGGAAGCTGTTGGTGAAGTGGATGAACTGTTCGAGCTCCTCGAGGGAGCAAGAGGCGGCGCCAATACAGTCATCAATGTAACGGAGGAAGAGGTGGGGTTTGGGGCCTGTGTAGGTGCGGAAGAGGGACTGTTCCACGTAACCTACAAAGAGGCAGGCATAGCTTGCGCCCATGCAGGTATCCACGGCCACCCCCTTAGTCTGTAGGAAGTGGGAGGAATCAAAAGAGAAGTTGTTGAGGGTGAGGACCGGTTTGGCTAGGCGGATGAGGGTGTCGGTGGTGGGGGACTGGTTGGGCCTGCAGGACAGGAAGAAGCAGAGGGCCTTGAGGCCATCTGCATGAGGAATGCAGGTGTATAGGGACTGGACGTCCATGGTGAACATGAGGTGTTGGGGACCGGGGAATTGGAAGTTCTGGAGGAGGTGGAGGGCGTGGGTGGTGTCACAGACGTAGGTAGGGAGTTCCTGGACCAAGGGGAGAAAGTGGAGTCCAGATAGGTGGAGATGAGTTCGGTGGGGCAGGAGCAGGCAGAGACAGTGGGTCGACCAGGGCAGGCAGTTTTGTGGATTTTGGGAAGGAGATAGAAGCGGGCCGTGCGGTGTTGGGGAACGATTAGGTTGGAGACTGTGGGTGGGAGATCACCTGAGGTGATGAGGTTGTGAATGTTTTGGGAGATGATGGTTTGGTGCTCAGGGGTGGGGTCATGATCAAGGGGGCGGTAGGAGGTGGTGTCGGAGAGTTGGCGTCTGGCCTCGGCGATGTAGAGATCAGTGCGCCATACTACCACTGCGCCTCCCTTGTCTGCGGGTTTGATGGTAAGGTTGGGGAGGGAGCAGAGGGCTGCCCGTTCTGCGGGGGAGAGGTTGGAGTGGGTGAGAGGGGTGGAGAGGTTGAGGCGGTTAATGTCCAGATGGCAGTTGGAGATAAAGAGGTCGAGGGACTTGTGGACTTGTGGAAGCACTGCACATAATGGGCATTTCTAAGTAAGGTTTATCCACCTCCACACAGCACTACACAGACTCTGCGCCAGAAGAAAGGTTTCCTTGTCTTTGTCGAGCTTTATAACTGACAGCTGGCTGCGGATCAGCACAGGCCTGTTGTCCAATTCCTTCCCTTCTGGACACCACCCAGGGTGTCTGACAGATCCTCCAACTCCTGTTTCTAAAAAAAAGTCAAACCTTATCTGCAACAGAGTTTCGGAATGTTTGCTCCCAAGTGGCCGAGCTGCTGAAGTGGTGGAGCAGGAAGCTGGAATGCTAGCCTTGCCCTGTGCCCTGACCTCTCTTGCACACTCTGCGCATGGGAGCCTCGTTTTTGTTTATTCAGTTGTTCTTTTGCCAAACCTGTTTTTTTTTATTTGAAACTCTGTGTTTTTTCAAGGGTAGCACATGAAGGGCGGCAAGAGGCTGCAGTACCCCAGGTGAAGTCCGCAAACAGGAACAGCCCCTTTCATACGCTTCACCCCCTATTTAATAAAACTTTGGGCTGTCTGTCCACCAGCAGTGGCTCAGTCGTCCTGTTAGTTGCCCTAAGAAAGTGGTGAGTTGAAATCTTGTCTTGAGCCATTACGAGGATTTGCCCATATCAGGGTGGGCCTGGAGTCACACACACCAGAGCAGGTAAGGCAGAGTAGTGCAGAGAGATTTCCCATTATAAATCTCTCCACATCTGCGCCTCTGTCTAAGACGCACCTTGAATCTCAAATCTCACCGTCTTTTTAAAAATTCATTCATGGGATGAGGATGTCACTGGCTGGGACAGCATTTATTGCCCATCGGGCAGTTAAGAGTCAACTACATTGCTGTGGGTCTGCAGTCACATATGGGCCAGACCAGGTAAGGATGGCAGTTTCCTTCCCTAATGTGCATTAATGAACTAGATGGGTTTTCCCCCAACAATCGGTAATGTATTCATGGTTTTAAATCCATATTTTATTGAATTGAATTCAAATTCCACCATCTGCTGTGGTGGGATTTGAACCCAGGTCCCTAGAACATTTTCCTGGGTCTCTGGATGAACAGTTCATCATATTCCGCTTGGGGACCCTGCAGCCCCATCGTATCAATGTGGATTTCACCAGCTTCAAAATCTCCCCCTCCCCTCACGGCATCCCAAAACCAGCCCAACTCGTCCCCGTCTGCCTAACCTCATCTTCCTCTCACCTATCCCCTCCTCCCACCTCAAGCCGCACCTCCATTTCCCACCTACTAACCTCATCCCACCTCCTTGACCTGTCCGTCTTCCCTGGACTGACCTATCCCCTCCCTACCTCCCCACCTATACTCTCCTCTCCACCTATCTTCTCCTCTATCCATCTTCAGTCCGCCTCCCCCTCTCTCCCTATTTATTCCAGAACCCTCTCCCCATCCCCCTCTCTGATGAAGGGTCTAGGCCCGAAACGTCAGCTTTTGTGCTCCTGAGATGCTGCTTGGCCTGCTGTGTTCATCCAGGTCCGCACTTTGTTATCTTAGGTCATCTTCTGGCCCTGGATGCTAACATGCATCAATGTGAAAAGAGTGTCAAATCTTTGTTATCCTTCAAGGTGAAGTTCATTGTGTTTATCACATACTTGTTAACTTCTTTTGGACACTGCCATCTGGACATTGGCCGTTCTGTATACAGGAAGTTCCACTGCCAATAGGATACCAAACATGATTCAATTTTGAATGAATGGCTGGTTCAGGATTTCTCCTCCTCTATATGCACTTCACTTTTTTAAAATTTTGTTGCATCAGACTCAAAGGTGACAAGAAGTCTCTCCAATGAAGTCTCTAAGTTGCCCCTGCAGCACTTCCTTCGGCTGTTGTGAGGGTGGGCAACACATTCATGCTCTTTATAGAGGATTTGCTCTGGTGAGTGAATATCAGGTGCTCTGGTTACGGGCTTTCAGTTTCATGCGCAGCTTATCTTTCCTTGTCGAAGGCATTGACAATTCTTGCCTTGTTGACAATGTAGGCTGCTCAAGAGAGTGTGCTGCCAACACGGTGAACATATCCATTCATGGCAGGTTCTGGTTATGTACTGAAACCCACTGCCTTGAGGCCAGGTGTTCCCAGGGCAGGCTGGCACATTGCATCCATTTTACTTTGTGCTGAACTTAAGGTCATATCGCAATTCCAGCTCTGAACTGGGACTAGTCCACAATCACCAGTAAAAAGGAAATTGCAAGGTATGTCCGAGATAAAATGGTGTGAAGCTGGATGAACACAGCAGGCCAAGCAGCATCAGAGGAGCAGGAAAGCTCGACGTTTTGGTTCGAGACCCTTCTTCAGAAATTTCCTGCTCCTCTGACGCTGCTTGGCCTGCTGTGTTCATCCAGCTTCACACCGTGTTGTCTCAGATTCTCCAGCATCTGCAGTTCCTACTGTCTCTGCAAGGTATGTCCTTCAGCTTTGCCAGGTGTCATCTCATATGGAGAAGCTTCCTGTCCATGTGAAAACTGGTTGTCATCTATTCTGTGATGGTGATCCTGAAGAAAACATTGCTGAACAGAGCTTATGACAGCATTCTACCCTGTTCAACTCTATTAATGATTGAGAATGGATCAGAAAAAAGACCATCATCTGGGACAGGCGTAAGAATACCATCTGTGTAGTGGCAAACCATTGGAAGGAATTTTCCAGGGCAACAAAATCTTTCCATTCCCTTCATGGTTGACTGAGTCAAAGGGCTTTGGCAGGTCATCAAGAATGCTGTAAGAGGCCCATGCTCTGTTCTAACTGTTTGGCCGGGTGCTGTTTAATGGCAAACACCACCTCAGCAACACCTGAAACATTTCCGAAACTGCATCGACGCTCTGGCAGCACATCCTGATCTGGAACGTGGATCTGATCCTGACCTCTGTGAAGCAGTTGTAATGGTTTTACCAGTTTGAAGGTGCTTTTGAAATGCACCTTGCTGTTTGTTGGTTCCTTCCGAAAAGAGTATTAGTGAGTCCCTCACTGTTCCATTTGGTTGTTAGTTCTGAAAAAGAATCATATTGGACTCGAAAATGTCCGTCTCCACGGACACTTCCAGTCCTACTGAGTCTCTCCAAAAAATTCAATTTGAATCCACAGTATTTTGCTTTTGACATTGGTGAACCCATTGAGCTTTTATGGCAGTGCTACCTTCACCAGCACCAGGATTTTTAGCTTCGATGACTATTTCTGCATATTTTATGTAACCTAACCAATACAGAGGATATAAAGTCTGGTTATAGCTGAATTACAGCCCAATAATGCAACCACAGGTCCCACACTCTCAACTACAACTCTGCTTCAGTTCATCATATGTCCGAATGCAACTAAAAGGAAGGAGTTGAGGGAATTGTGATTTTGCAGTGTCAAAAGCAGCCTGGAGTCTGTTTCTAATTGAATGTCCCAGCAAATGGCCTCTGTAGAGGTGATGTAACTGACATGTTTGCAAAGAGAGAGAGAGAGAAAGAAAGAAAGAGAGAGAGAGTGAGAGGAAAAAACAGGTCTTTCCTGTACTAATGCTGTTTGAGGTCCCAGAGGGGGTGGCAAACAGCCAAGAGGAGGGGTGGGGGTTGGGGGAGGATAACAGGGGGTGGGGTCTGCTGGGAAACCAAACAGGAAGCTGAGCCGAAACAAGTTTCCAATGCCAAGAGCTGACAGCTCAGTGCCTCAGAACTTGGCAGAGCACCAACTATTTCAGCTCAATGCTGCTGTCAGGCAGGTTCCAGCTACTGTCACCATTCCCTCTCCCCCCACCCAGACAACTGAAGCCTTCCCCATCCCAGAGTGCAATGCTTTTGCCCGTCCCCCACTTTACCGCAAAGCCCTCCATGCCTCAGCGTGACAACAGAGACACTCAAAAGCAATGAACATGGGGCCTATCCGGAGTGATGTTGAGGGAGGGTGGGGTGGAGTAAAAGCCAGAGTTGTGTTCTTGCCCAGATGTGCCAAATGTAGGGAGGGCGTTGGTGGGAGACTGTGGCGAGAATTCCATCTGGGGCACAGCGAAGCAGCCAAAGAGAATGATCCAAAGTAGTGAGAACCATTCCTTTTTGGGTAGCAGACAGCTGGTGGGGAAGCTGTGGACTGGCTGGAAGAATGTTACTGAGCGCATTTTCCGAAACCCAGCTCTCCCTCAACAGAAACATTCTGTTGCCCAGTACATTTTGAACCATTGCCAAGGTAGCTTCGTGTTGTTGTCAAGTGATTCTGTGTGCGTATGTTTTCTTCATGAGGCAAGCTGTTGCTTTAACTCTTTCGGAACCCATTCCCTTTTTTCTTGGAGGCCCAGAGAAAGAAAGCAAGACCGTATGTTTCCTGATAATTTTTCACAACCTTCAGGATGTGACAAAGCCTTTTCCAGCCTACAAGATGCTGCTGACGCGCAGTCACTATCGAAATGTTCGGAAATGTGACAACCAACATGCGCACAGCAAGATTCAAAAGGAAAACCTGTCCCAGCGATGGATTTTTTGATGGTAAATGTTGGTTCAGCACCATGCAGCTTATTATTATTGCTTTGTTGTCAGCAAGTGAGAGAGGTAGTTACGCCAGTTCCCAGCAAAGGCACGTGAGTGGGAAGAGTCCACACTCACAATGAAGCCTGAGAGAACTTCCCTTGTATACTCTCAACACCATTGAACACAGGCTACATATGATTACTGATAGAGCACAGAAAGAATTATTCAGACTGAGTGGTCTTGGGCTCCATTCAAACCTCCTCTTCAAAATTAACTGTGGTAAGCCTCTATTCCCACATCCCTGATACCTTTATCCAGTCTCCCCTCAGGTGCAGCTACACTATCGATTATATTGGGAGAAAGTTCCATATTCTCAACAGGCATTTTATTATTCACTTATGGAATATGGGTGTTGCTGACTGGACCAGCATTTATTGCCCATCCCTTGTTGCCCTGGAGACAGTGGTGATGAGCTTCTTGAATCTCTGCATTCCAGAGAAAAAGTTTCTCCTGTATCCGCGGTGGGATCCCATAGTGACCATCTTCTACTGATGATGTTATGTTATGATCCTTGGCCCTGAGAGGAAACATTTTCTTTCTGTATCCACTCTGTCAAAACCTTTTAATATGAAGCACCTCGATTAGGCCACACCTCAGCTTCATCCCAAGATAGAAGAGAACTTTCCTAATTGTATTCACCCGCACATTTCATCCTCATCCTCATAAATCTGCTCCATGTCCTGGCCAGTGCCTCTGTGTAAGTGTGGTCTGATACAGGTTCAGTAGTTAACCACTATGCTTCAATTCCAGATACCTGAAATGCCAATGGTAAGTAACGATGGGCCTGTAGCCAGGACAAGTTGACGTAAAATAGTTAAACTGGTTAACCTTTGAGAAAGAAAAACAGATCACTGTCACTCCTGTACCTCATCATCAACCATGGATGGGAAAATTCAGTTCGTACATCGCTGTGCATGTGTTGTAACTCCATCAAAAGTATATTCTTAACAGTGTGTTTATTTGTGATTGACTCTTTGGCCATTGTCAATGTCTTGCTAAAGTCAGCCCCCTGTAATATACCAAATAATAAGCAGAGTGATTCATCAGCTTATGTCTGAGCAAACATTGAATTCTTTTGAGGAGGATGTATCTGTTTACATTTGGAATGCAATGGAATACTCCCCACTTGTCTGGATGACTGCAGCTCCAATACCACTCAAGAAGCTTGACACCATCTAACACAAAGCAGCCCATTAGACTGGCACCATATCCACCAGCATCCATTCCTTCCACCGCTGATTCTCAGTAGCAGCAGTGTGCGCTATCTTCAAGATGCACTGCAAAAATTCACCAAAAATCCTCAAACAGATCCATGACCACTTCCATCTAAAAGAACAAGGGAAGCAGATACATGGGAACTCCACCACACGTAAGTTCAACTCCACTTGAAATATATCACTATTCCCTTACCGCCGCTGGGTCAAAATCCTGGAATTCCCTCCCTAATGGCACTGTGGGTCAACCCACAGCAGGTGGGCTGCAGCAGTTCAAGAAGGCAGCTCACCACCACCTTCTCAATGGCAATTAGGGATGGGCAATAAATGCTGGCCCAGACAGCGTCGCCCACATCCTGAAGCATTACAGATCGCCACAGCACACACAAACACTTACTGAAGAGCAATGAAAGGCAGGGATACTGCCATGAGGAGTGTCTGCTTCTTGTTCACCCTCCCTACCTCGCAAATGCTGGGGATGGGAGATGGCGCCCACCAGATGAGAGGTTAGCCCATTCATTCTTCACCAGTGAGTGAAGCTGCAGCTCTGCTATACCTGGCATTGGCCTGGCTCACAGCAGGTGTGTTCACCCGAGTGCTTGTGAAGGAGCACTGGGAGCAGGAGGGGAGGAATGCATGAGGGCACTGTCCTTTAGGGGTGGGGATTGCAACAGAAAAGGGGCTGCCCTCCTGAGGGGGAAGTTTACTGAACCACTGAGAATGAGTTTAATGTGCAGGGAACAAGAGTCAGGACAGGCAGAACACTGCCCTGACAGCACATGTTGTGTTAGCAGTGAAGCATGAACCGGGCCCTGAGACAACCCTGTCATGACATTTCTGCTCAGGCCAGTAGACATCAATCTGTATTAGAATAGGCTGCGTAACTGATATCATTGAATCTGGCTGCCTTTCCCCTGCCTCTGACCCCAGCTCCATCTCAGGACCTCGGGTCACCAAAAGCAGAGGTAAACACGCAGCCAGCTCAAGTGGTATTTTAACTTGGTGACAGAGTCCTAGCGATGTACAGCAGAGAAACAAACACTTCAGTCCAACTTGTCCATATTGAACATAAATCTTAAATTAATCCAGTCCCATTTGCCAGTATTTGGCCCACGTCCCTCTAAACCCTTCCCATTCATATACCCATCCAGATGCCTTTTAAATGTTGTAATTGTACCACCACTTCCTCTTCCAAGAGCACAATATTCTAGAAGTGGCCTAACCAAGGCCCTGTACATCCACAACATGACCTCCTAATTCCTATACTCAATGCTGATGTATTGACATTGGTTGCCTGACTCTAATACCCCTCTCCTACTACCCCGCCATCCGAGAATCTCACTGGCTTTCTTATGTGTGTGGGTATAAGAATGTGGAGCTTATTCAAGGAAAAGCTCCTGTGTGTCCTAGATAAGTATGTACCTGTCAGGCAGGGAGGAAGCTGTAGAGTGCGGGAGCCGTGGTTTACGAAGGAGGTGGAATCTCTGGTCAAGAGGAAGAAGAAGGCTTATGTTAGGATGAGATGTGAAGGCTCAGTTAGGGCGCTTGAGGGTTACAAGGTAGCCAGGAAAGACCTAAAGAGAGAGCTCAGAAGAGCCAGGAGGAGACATGAGAAGTTGTTGGTGGATAGGATCAGGGTAAACCCTAAGGCTTTCTATAGGTACTTAAGGAATTAAAGAATGACGAAAGTAAGATTAGGGCCAATCAAGGATAGTAGTGGGAAGTTGTGTGTCGAGTCAGAGGAGTTAGGGGAAGCACTAAAAGAATATTTTTCAACAGTATTCACTCTAGAAAACGACAATGTTGTCGAGGAGAATACTGAGATACAGGCTACTAGACGAGGTGGGATTGAGGTTCACAAGGAAGAGGTATTAGAAATCCTACAGAGGGTGAAAATAGATAAGTCCCCTGGGCCGGACGGGATTTATCCTAGGATCCTCTGGGAAGCCAGGGAGGAGATTGCCGAGCCTTTGGCATTGATCTTTAACTCATCATTGTCTATAGGAATAGTGTCACACGACTGGAGGATAGCAAATGTGGTTCCCTTGTTCAAGAAGGGGAGTAGAGACAACCCTGGTAATTATAGACCAGTGAGCCTTACCTCAGTTGTTGATAAAGTGTTGGAAAAGGTTATAAGGGATAGGATTTATAATCATCTAGAAAAGAATAAATTGATTAGCGATAGTCAGCACAGTTTTGTGAAGGGTAGGTCGTGCCTCACAAACCTTATTGAGTTCTTTGAGAAGGTGACCAAACAGGTAGATGAGAGTAAACCGGTTGATGTAGTGTAAATGGATTTCAGCAAGGCGCTCGATAAGGTTCCCCACAATAGGCTATTGTACAAAATGCGGAGGAATGGGATTGTGGGAGATATAGCAGTTTGGATCAGAAATTGGCTTGCTGAAAGAAGACAGAGGGTGGTAGTTGATGGGAAATGTTCATCCTGGAGACCAGTTACCAGTAGTGTACCGCAAGGATCGATGTTGGGCCCACTGCTGTTCGTCATTTTTATGAACGACCTGGATGAGGGCGTAGAAGGATGGGTTAGTAAATTTGCAGACGACACTAAGGTCGGTGGAGTTGTGGATAGTGACGAAGGATGCTGTAGGTTACAGAGAGACATAG